>NW_028318382.1:1632500-1932500 GCF_062004578.1 Staurois parvus
TAATGAAGGGCAGGAAAGAGTAACGGTATAATAGGTAGAAACTATCATAAGATATATCTATGTAGACATAATAATTAGGATTGCACCAATGCCGGTATCGATGCCGATACCAAGCATTTGCACAAGTACTTATGCAAATGCACCGAATATCTAAAACAGATATCTTGCAGTGCAATTTGAGCCCATACAAAAGTGAATGGGCTCAAATTGCACTGCAAAGAGTCGCATGAGATTTGAAAAGGAATGCGGTGTGATTCAAGCCTGAATCACATGTAGTTTTCCTGCAGGTGCAGTGTGATCTGAACCATTCATTCTGTATGGCTCAAATCGCACCACGCCCACAAGAAAACCACATGTGATTCGGACAGGAATTGCACCATATTCCTATGCAAATCACGTGATTCTATGCGATCTGAGCCTATTCATTTTGCATAGGCTCAAACCGCACCACAAAAAGGTATAAGCGAGTACTTGAGCACAGGTATCTATACCCGTACTCGCCGATTTACAAATAAAAACCGGTATTGGTGCAACTCCAATGATCATACATTCAATAGAGATGAAGATTAAGTTTGTCTGCTTACATTAAAAATGGCCATAGGTGGATCAAATTTTGTCTCGTTCAGCAGGGACCGGACAAATTTTGATCCATTTATGGCAGTTCTCACTAGAGAAAAATTGATCTAATGACTGTCTTCTCTCAGCTGGGAATGTTGTAATTATTAAATTCACCTGCAGCACTCAGTGTATTCTTCCCCTTCTCAGATGCAGCGGGGGGGGGGGTCGCTTCATGTATCCCCTACTGAACAGGCCGGACACAGAACATGTGAAAGGCCCTTTAAAGTGATTCTAAAAAGGTACACGCACGCCCCCCGATACACTTTTTTTGTGTACCCAGCTGGCGGTCCTGGCTCCTACCCCCTGCCGAGTGGCCCCAATAGCAAGCCTCTTGCTATGGGAACACTCTAGCAGGCTTGCTCCTAAGCTGCGCTTCTGTGTACAGACATTGCCCATTCGCACACAGCCTCACCCTATGCACTCTCCCCATTGGCTGGGATCGACAGCAGCAGGAGCCAATAGCTCCTGCTGCTGTGTGAGCCAATGAGGAAAGAGACCCAGAAGAGCCATGGCTCTCATGCGCATCCCTGAAACACAAAAAAAAAAAAAAAAAAAAAGACACATTGATTAAATAAGTGCTTATGCCCATGGCATCAGTTTGATATCCATTTTCAATGCTTCGGAGATCATTTTGAATCCATTAACATTCGCATTGGACCTAGACCTACAGTTAACCTCCTATTGACCCGCACAGGACCTGCTTCAAGAGGGTTTTGCATTCCCATAGTCATCTATAGCAATGCAGAAGCCGTCTGACATCAATAGAAGTCCACCAACACCGCCCTTGTTGTAACATGAACAGCAAGAACACTTTACTGAACTGACAGCAGAAACAGACATATGCTGCCTTTCAGATGACAGGTGATGTTGTAGACACACTGGCTACCTTGCATCTGTCCAGTCTTCAATAACAGGTGCACATATGATCAGAAGGATTCATGAGCAACAAAACGTATCTGTCAAGGAATTCAGGCAAATGTCCATCAGGAGGCATGTTCTCTCCTGTAACCACTTTCCTGGTGTTGGAGGAAATGCAGGCCTATGTACGGCTGACCCAAGGAGTTAAAATAGCCTGAATGTACAAGGAATGACAAATTTCACCCTAGATTCCAAGCGCAGCATAGTCCCCGACCCCCCCACATCACGTCCCTGAAGACAACAAAAATCCCAGCACTGAGCACTGTCTGCGATATGGACGAGACTCTAGGTTATTTTTATTCCTACTTGTTTCCCTTTTAAGGCCTGAAGAATGTGCTTTTATTTGTGTCCCTATTGAGGCAGAGATGTGGCAATACCAGCTGCATGAGCAAATACACATCGTTCCTGGACTCCTCAGTCAGTGCAGGTTCTGAAATATCTGTCTGGGGGCAATTCAGTGCTGCAACCACATCACATCTACAACTAACAGAGGAACGTGTAAAAACCCTAAGAACCAGATAAAAATGCACAAAAAAAACCAAAAAACTACAAGCAATTTCATGCAGGAATGCACTTGTTTACTGTAATGCTGCAAAGGGCAGTTGTGTGCAGTAACCCATGATCTGTGAATGGCTGTGGGGAAAAGTTGTACATTACTGTCTGACATGAAAGGCAGCCAAACATCCATTGCAGACAAGTGTCAAGACTAAAGCAGGCCACACATGGGTTGAATTCCGAACAATTTTTCAATCGAAAGTCAAAAACCTCATTCGTTCTGTAATCTGATGTCGCCACCAATGGTTTCAAATTCTGTCATTTTTCACAAATTTTCCAGCATGCCCGATAAACGAAATGGGGAGGAACCATGAAAATTAGTTGGTGCCAATGCCCCACTAACAGAGCGAAAATCGGCTGAGACCTAAGATCTCAATCCCACACTGCCATGACACTTAGGAACTGGGCAAAATGGTGACCTGCCTGCCCCAACACAGTCCTCAGAATTCATCACTCTCTGCCCCAACACTAGCACAGTCCTCAGAATTCATCACTCTCTGCCCCAACACTAGCACAGTCCTCAGAAGTCATCACTCTCTGCCCCAACACTAGCACAGTCCTCAGAAGTCATCACTCTCTGCCCCAACACTAGCACAGTCCTCAGAAGTCATCACTCTCTGCCCCAACACTAGCACAGTCCTCAGAAGTCATCACTTTCTCAGGTAGTCATCACTCTCTACCCCAACACTAGCACAGTCCTCAGAAGTCATCACTCTCTACCCCAACACTAGCACAGTCCTCAGAAGTCATCACTTTCTCAGGTAGTCATCACTCTCTACCCCAACACTAGCACAGTCCTCAGAAGTCATCACTTTCTCAGGTAGTCATCACTCTCTGCCCCAACACTAGCACAGTCCTCAGAAGTCATCACTCTCTCGAAGTCATCACTCTCTGCCCCAACACTAGCACAGTCCTCAGAAGTAATCACTCTCTCGAAGTCATCACTCTCTGCCCCAACACTAGCACAGTCCTCAGAAGTCATCACTCTCTGCCCCAACACTAGCACAGTCCTCAGAAGTCATCACTCTCTGCCCCAACACTAGCACAGTCCTCAGAAGTCATCACTCTCTGCCCCAACACTAGCACAGTCCTCAGAAGTCATCACTTTCTCAGGTAGTCATCACTCTCTACCCCAACACTAGCACAGTCCTCAGAAGTCATCACTTTCTCAGGTAGTCATCACTCTCTACCCCAACACTAGCACAGTCCTCAGAAGTCATCACTCTCTACCCCAACACTAGCACAGTCCTCAGAAGTCATCACTTTCTCAGGTAGTCATCACTCTCTACCCCAACACTAGCACAGTCCTCAGAAGTCATCACTTTCTCAGGTAGTCATCACTCTCTACCCCAACACTAGCACAGTCCTCAGAAGTCATCACTCTCTCGAAGTCATCACTCTCTGCCCCAACACTAGCACAGTCCTCAGAAGTCATCACTCTCTGCCCCAACACTAGCACAGTCCTCAGAAGTCATCACTCTCTGCCCCAACACTAGCACAATCCTCAGAAGTCATCACTTTCTCAGGTAGTCATCACTCTCTACCCCAACACTAGCACAGTCCTCAGAAGTCATCACTCTCTGCCCTAACACTAGCACAGTCCTCAGAAGTCATCACTCTCTCAGGTAGTGACTGGGAAGAGTGAGCCATTCCTGAATCATCCACTCTGAACCCTTCCCCCATGAGGGTAAGGGAGGGTGGAGTAGTCCAATCCACTCTTATGCCAAGTTGATGCAGCTCTGCAGGGGGTAGAAACAACTGCAGGGGGGTAGACACAATGCACTTTTCCAAGAACTCTTTTCTAAACAAAAGATTTGTGACGCTTCTAATCATAGAGCTGTTTATAAACCTCTAAATATACAGGAGAATCTTCAAAATGTGCTGGGCTTCCCTGGTACCAACAGCAACCTGCTGGTCCTTGCACACTCTGAATATATCCAGAGGCCATAGAAGTACGCAGAATGAAAACTAAACAGAGTGCATCTAATCCTAACTTTTTAAGCCCTCTTTCACAACATTCGACTTTGAAGCGGGCTATTCAGTGCAACTTCATTGTGGCTTGCTGGCACTCTGCGATTTCATTTAGCAGATGTCACGAGTGAAAAGACTCGATTTAAATCATAATTTTAAAAGAGCAACTGTCATCTGTGTCCCGCAGCTAATCCTCCTCCGCCTCCTCTGACCCGCTGTTGACTCAACGACAGTCCCATTCACTCTAATGGGAAGGCTAGTAATGCAGCAGTGACAAGGTGAGGGACGTGGAGGCAGCAGGTGAATGGATGCCCGCTAACAGGAGCTGCCATGATGGATCTAAAATGACAGGTGCTCTTTAAATGTAAGGAATCCCACTCATTCTTGCTGGTAGTTAGAATCTTTAATATTTGCAAACCAAATGAAGGTTTCCTTTTTAAAATAATACTGTCAGGTTGGTAAAAACAGCGATATCAGAACAGATTTTAGGTTAATCACACATAGTTGAAGAACTACTCAAAATCTTTTATTTCATGTTTTTGCTCATGGTTACTGTGAAATTGTGTGAATGCATCAATGCAATGAATGTTATCTCAGCTTGCAGTGCTTGGATTCATTGAATGAGTTTAACAAAAATCTAAATATTGCAGAATATACAGCATCATTGCTACATAACTAAGCTCCATTTCATGCTGAATAAACTAAATTATTAATGTATCTTAAATAGAAACGGAAAAAGAAAAAAGAAAAAGAAAAAGAAAAAAAAAAAAAAAAAACACAAACATCTTTTTTACTCCAAAAGAATTATTAAAATAAATTCCGATAAAAAAAAAAAAATCCAGATTTTTATCCACCCTGACAGATATCAATGCAAGCTGCAATGAAGTCGCACACAAACAGTACAGGAACATTTTTCAGATTTGCTGTAACTTGAATTGCACAGATTTGAACAGTTCCATTGCTGATAATAGGGTGCGACTTGTCGTGTGACTTTGAACTCTCAAGTTGTAGGAGAAGTTCTACTAGTGTGAACCAGGGATAAGAATCTGAAGGGTGGGTAAATATGCACTTACACCTGATCAAGCACCATAATCAGGGCATATCATCAGGGAAAGACACCTTCAATAGAACCACCAAGTCACACCAACAGATTCTTAAGACAGTTTCGCTAGGAAGCAGGCATCAGGAGATATGCGACAAGGGATGGTATATTCTGGAGTGAACAATGTAATAAAAAAAAAAAAAGAAAGGGGGTAGTCATGTACAAAAAGGATTCCCAAGGTAAGGAAGGAAAGGACTTGACTTGTACCTAGGAGTTAGAGTACTCCACTAACATGTTGGTTGGGGCCATGAAAAATGGTAGTGGAGGTGATCTACCTATGCAGGGTACAACCCAGGCCTCCACCTACCATACTTGGGGACACTAGTGGAGGTATTTTAGCTACCTGGAGCACTCAAGTCCTGTCCTCTCCTACTATACTTGGGGGAAGTTAGTGGAGGTACCCTGCTTACCCCTACCCCTGTTTAGCACTGCACTGTATAAGTCACAATTTTCATGGCTATTCATTCTTCTCAGTGAAATTCAAGAAGCTTGCTTGGACCAATTGCAAATAGCACAATCCCTTGGTCACCAACTGATTTTTCTCATTAGTTCTACTGAAATATAGTAGAAGGGAAAGCTACAAAAGCTGTATAAGAAATAGCAAACAGTAAAAATAATAAATATATATATATATATATATATATATATATATATATATATATATATATATATATATATATATATATTTTTTTTTTTTTTATTAAAAAAAAAAAAAAAACAAAAAAAAAAAAAGAACAAAACACACCACATCACACAAAGTACTTTCAGATAAACATTATAAAGATAACTCAGAATACACAATATATAGTTTTCTCTGCTGTCTTTGACTACTTTTAAATGGAGCCAACTGGTCAGAGCACAAGAGTCAGTGAGTCGTGTCAGATTTCCACAGCCAATCACTAGTGTTCTCCCAAGATAAGACCAGCCGGGAAGGACTGCATGGTGCATAAACATACACATTCCAGTGATAAGACCTATCTATAAAAACCAATCATCCCACAGTTGGGCGATTCCCCTATCTATTAAAAGCAATTGGCCATCTATTTCATGTCTAGGGTTTACATTACTTCACTCTCAACATATTTCCACCTTTACAAACTATGAACAAGTAGGTCTCACTCACAACTATGCCATGCCCAGGGCCAGAGATGCCACATATACACTAGATTGCCAAAAGTATTGGGACACCCTTCCAAATCATTGGATTCAGGTATTCCAATCACCTCCATGGCCACAGGTGTATAAAATCAAGCACCTAGGCATGCAGACTGCTTCTACAAACATTTGTGAAAGAATGGGTCACTCTCAGGAGCTCAGTGAATTCAAGCATGGTACCGTGATAGGTTGCCACCTGTGCAATAAGTCCATCTGTGAAATTTCTAATAAATATTCCACGGAGCGGGGTCAGTGCATGCTGAAACGCCCAGAAGTTGCCAACTGTCTGCAAAGTCAATAGCTAAAGACCTTCAAACTTTGTGTGGCCTTCAGATTAGCACAACAGTGCGTAGAGAGTTTCATCAGTTTCCATGGCTGAGCAGCTGCATCCAAGCCTTACATCACCAAGTGCAATGCAAAGCGATGCATACAGTGGTGTAAAGCATGTCGCCACTGGACTCTAGAGCAATGCAGACGTGTTCTCTGGAGTAACCAATCACGCTGTCTGGCAATCCGATGGACGTGTCTGGGTTTGGTGGTTGCCAGGAGAATGGTACTTGCCTGACTGCATTGTGCCATGTGTAAAGTTTAGTGTAGGGGGGGGCCCTTAGTTCCAGTGAAGGGAACTCTTAAGGAGTCGGCATGCCGAGACATTTTGGACCATTTCATGCTCCAAACTTTGTGGGAACAATTTGGCCCTTTCCTGCTCCAACATGACTTTGCACCAGTGCATAAAGCAAGGTTTATAAAAACATGGACGAACAAGTTTGGGATGGAAGAACTTGACTGGCCTACACAGAGTTCTGACCTCAACATGATAGAACATCTTTGGGATGAATTAGAGCGGAGACTGCAAGCCAGGCCTTCTCATCTGACATCAGTGCCTGACCTCACAAATACGCTTCTGGAAGAATGGTCAAACATTCCCATAGACACACTCCTAAACCTTGTGGACAGCCTTCCCAGAAGAGTTGAAGCGGTTATAACTACAAAGGGCGAACTAACTCAATATTGAACCCTACGGACTAAGACTGGGATGCCATTAAAGTTCATGTGCGTGTAAAGGCAGGTGTTCCAATATTTTGGCAACAGTGTATGTCTAGGCCAAGGTCATAGTTCTATCCATTGAATTGTAAAAATTACCTCAGAAAGACATCCAGCTAAGATGGGCCATAGGTAAAACTGGGGAAAACCTCCTGCGCTCAATCCTACTAAACTAAAAACAAGCTGCTACACCTGCACCTTATTACCTAAAGTGGAAAACCAAAATAGAATAAGTGTAGCGCTCTGTAAGCAAACTAAATCTCAACATAAAAATGTGACATAATGGTGGAACAAACTGTGAAAATAAATACTACAATCGTTCAACATCACACAATATAGTGCATATGGTGGAAATGACTGATATTAAGCTCTATAATGCAGGGGATACACTCTAAAAAACAAGTGCTCAGTGTCGACACAGTCTGTAAGTAACCATAAACCGCTGAAATCAGAAAAAAATATATATGCGCAACAAGTGAATACAAATAAACACATCACTGAAAAATATATCTAATGAACAAAAACGTGCCACCAGTGTCCACAACAATGAATGCAAACAGGCAGGTGAATCTTGTGCGTTTGTAGGCTCTGGTGATGACTCCACACACAGCTAGATTGGACCCTCACCTCGTTGCTGTGACCCTAAAAGGGCCAAAATGCCTTATGGATCACTCCTGGATCCCCCTGGGTTAAAGCGTATCCTCACGGAATATCCTAAATGGCTCTTATCCATAGAAAACAGTTCCCACGTGGCCCACAAAGAGAAAAGCCTCCATAGTGTATTACTATTTATTAGCACAGTAATTAAAATATATACACAGGACACTCACATTTTACATCTTTTTGTGTACAGCATATAAAACCTCATGTATGGGTGTACTTGCATGGGTTCAATAGGGAGTCTAAAGATGGCATCCACGTTGGAAATGATATCACCTACACGTTGCGTCACCGCTCACGTGACTTCCTCAGGGTCATAGGTAAAACTGCTCTCAAGAGAGTTTATTGGCTGGCAGCACACCAGCTCAACTACAGCCAAATACCTAATTTTGGTAAAAGTTAGAAACTATGTCAGTGTCCAGGTGAGGAGACTTTTCTGTCAGATTTGTCCCTACTGAGGAGATTCATTTCTCTCACTGTCCTGACACCTTTTATCAAGGCAGGAAGTTAAGGTAAAAAAAAAAAACTTACCTACTGGGGACACAGATATTTAATGTTGACAGAGCTTCAAACCCTTCCTCCTACCCAAAAACATTATTAAAAAAAAAAAAAAAAAAAAAAAAAAAAAAAAAAAAAGAAGAAGGAAAGGTATATAATTAATAGAGTATTAAAAAAGGAGTTTCACAGAATGCCAAGCTCTGACAGAAACAAGCTGAAACCTTACAAGATCAAAGTTTTATCCAAACATGTACGTTTTGGGCCTCATTCACACAGAGCATACACCCACGAAGGGCCATGTTTACCCACACAAGTGTTCCATGCATCCCTGTACAGGCAGTCCCATTGATGTCAATTAGGCAACAGCGGCTGCACGGACATAACGGCTGCTCCCAATATGACATCCCTGCAGACCATGCGCATTTGCGGCTGCAAAACCATACAGATGTCACACTGGGTGTAGTGTGTCTGTGCAGCCGCTGCATCCCAACTGACTTCAATGGGACTGCCTGCACAAACACCTGTGTGGGCAAACAGGCCTTATACTTTATAAAAAAGTTACTTTTTTTATTCAAGCCAAGTGATGCCTAACATGCTCTTTTTCTGGTCCTTCTGTGCCTTGATTTTTCTACTTTTCTGTATCCCTCATAAAATGCCAAGTTCCAACTATGCTTCCTTTGTCTGGGTGACACCAGCTATTTAATAGGACAGCGGTTGTCACCAGGCATTCTCGTCCTTGCCACAAATCCCTGCCTAGGCTATTCTAATGTGCAGAACACAAAAGAGTGAAATGGCACAGAAGACACTGGGAAATGCTGTAATTTTTAATGGGCCCTCGCAGCTAGACAAAAACAAATGTGAACGGAGGCACACTATTAAAAGTTTATATTATAAGACATTAATGAACAAATTGTTCTGTGGTTACCCAACAGGGAATTGGAAAGCACATTTTTAATTTTTATGACGTTTTCATTAGCATCTTTTAGGCTAGGTGCACACCTATGCAGTCTGCGTTTGATCCATTTCTGCAGTGCTTTTTGCAAATGCATTTGACTCATTTTTTTCCCTTTTTCTCAACTTGTTGCTGGGCAGAGCGCAAAAAAAATAAATAAATAAATAAATAAATAAAAAAAACGCACATGCTTTTCTGCAGCGTTGCCATTGCAGTCTATAGAATCAAAAACGCAACTTTTGTGTTTAAAAAAGTCCCTGACCCTTTCAAAAAAACCACACCGGGTGAAAACGCAGAGATGTGAACCTGTCCCATAGGAAATCATGTTAAATGGCCTGCTGTGCGTTTCTGCAAAATGCAGCGAAAAACGCATAGGTGTGAAGCTAGACTTAGTTTTACTTGCTAACACAGGACCCGAAGATGGCCAAAGAGCCGGCTCAGGTGAGGACGGCACTGGATCCCTGAAGAGGTAAGAGTCCTATTATTAAAAAAAGTCAGCAGCTACAGTATTTGTAGCTGCTTACTTCATTTTGTTGTTTATAGGTTGAAGAACTGCTTTAAAAAGAGGAGGTGCAGTCTGTAAAGAAAAAAAAAAAAAAAAAAACCAAAAAAAAAAAAACACACAAAACCACGTACAAGTCAGCAGCTAAAAGCAGAAGTCAAAAGTGAGTACCTGTCAAAACTCAATGCATTTAGGCATCTGCATCTAGATGTGGAGAAAGTGACTTGCTGAAGTTCAAACAGAGCATCAGATTGAGAAGAAAGGGGATTTAAGTGACTTTGATCGTGGCATAGTTGTTGGTGCCAGACAGGCTGGCCTGAGTATTTAAAAAAAAAAAAAAAGAAAAAAAAAAAAAAAAACACGACTGATCTACTGGGATTTTCATGTACAACCATCCCTAGGGTTTACAGAGAATGGTCCAAAAAAAAGAAAAAAAATATCCAGTGAGTGGTAGCTGTGTGGTCCTAATTGCCTTGTTAATGTCAGAGGAGAATGGGCAGACTGGTTCGAGATGACAGAAAGACAACAGTAACTCAAATAACCACTGATTACAACCAAGGTATGCTGAATACCAATCTCTAAACACACAACAGGTCGAACCTTGAAGCAGATGGGCTACAGCAGCAGAAGACCACACTATTTGCCACTCCTATCAGCTAAGAACAGGAAAGGGAGGCTACAATTCGCACAGGCTCACCGAAATGAAACAATAGAAGATTGGAAAAACGTTGCCTTGTCTGATGAGTCTCGATTTCAACTGTGACATTTTAATTGGTAGGGTCAGTATTTGACGTACACAACATGACAGCATGGATCCATCCTGCCTTGTATCAACTGTTCAGGCTGGTGGTGGTGTAATGGTGTGGGGGATATTTTCTTGGCAGACGTTGGACCCTTTACTTCCAAATGAGCAGTGTTTAAATGCCATGGCCTACCTGAGTATTATTTCGGACCATGTCCATCCCTTTATGACTAGTGTACCTATCTTCTGATGGCGACTTCCCGCAGGATAATGTCACAAAGCTCAAATCATCTCAAACTGGTTTCTTGAACATGACAATGAGTTCACTGTACTCCAATGGCTTCCACAGTCACCAGATCTCAGTCCAATAGAGCACATTTGGTATGTGGTAGAATAGCACATTCGCATCATGGATGTGCAGCCGACAAATCTGCAGCAACTGAGTGATGCCATCATATCAATAAGGACCAAAATCTCTGAGGATTGATCCAACAATTTCTTAAATCTATACCACGAAGAATTAAGGCAAAAGCGGGTCCAACCCGGTACTAGCAAAGTGTACCTAATAAAGTGGCTGGTGAGTGTATATGCTACTGACCAGGGAATTCATCTTTGAAAAGGAACCTGTCAGGATAGATTTGTGGCAATGCTGAAGAGGAGGATCAGAGGTCACCTGAAGTCTGACAATTAATGTCAGCCATCTGACCTCACACACCAGTCTCCTATCATCTGAATGGGCAGTGTGTTGAAATCAGACAGTAGCAGCCCCTGAGGTGTCAGACATGAACAAGGCAAGTAAAGCTAAATCAGAGAGAAATTCATCATAATAAAGCCTGCGCAATTCTAAACAACTGAAGTGAATATTCAGATTTAGTGACAGGGTCTCTTGAAGGCATTACAGCAGACTATGATGTATGGGTGGGGCTTTTTCCAACCGACAGAATCAGCTCTTTGATTAAACACAACCAGAACAGGCATTCATACACAATGGAGGGTGATGTATGCCATGGATTGCCGTTACCAGACAACCATTATATACACACACACGCCTCGTATATAGCAGGACCAGTATTCCAGAGGAATTTACCAACAGTGCAGCATTCCTTAACAGTTATAGAACAAACATACTAACCGACACAACGTATTACTCCGGCGCTGACCATCCTCCACTACAGGGTTGCATAGGCCAACAAACACGCAAAGTAACCTATAGCAAAATATTGGATTCCAGCTCACACTCCTTTTGACTTATGCGAAGCAAAGTCTAATCGATCAATATGCTTTACTGCACCAAGTATTGCTCCTTGAGCAGTTTATTGAATGATGCCCGCTGGTCTGATCAAACCCCAAAGGGCTAGTTCACACAGGCAGAAAAAAATGCAGCTGTTGTAGGCATCTTATTGTGTCATTTACAGATGTATTTTAGAGCAGTGCTCAGGGGCGTAAAAAAAAAAAAAAAAAAAAAGAAAATTTCCCAAGCCTGCGTTCAGAGGGCAGTTTATCAGCATAATTTGCACCCATACGCATGCACAGAAATGTATTCCAAAGACCAGAATTACATTAATCTTCTGGCCAGTAGAATGTGTTCACAATCAACACCATATGCGCATAAACAAGCACACATATGCAACACTAGAGGCATTCTTTCTGCCAAATTCTGGCGGAAAAAGTCCGGCATAAATTCGTATGCCAGTGTGAATGAGGCCATAGACTGCATTCACACCTAAACAGACGGATTCAGGCATCTTCCAGTGTTTTTAAAGCGGATATCCACCTGGAAAAAAAAAAAAAAAAAATTAAAAGTCAGCAGCTTCAAAAATTGTAGCTGCTGACTTTTAAAAAAAAAAATAGACACCTGTCCTCACCACCGCTGGTTTCACCGGCCGTCTTCTCTCCCTGGCGCTGGCATCTTCAGTGTGGGCACCCGGCTGTGACAGCTTGCGGCTTCACAGCCGGGTGCCCACTGCGCATGCATGAGAAGCGCTGTGCTTTGTGAATGGCCCCGTAGTCTTCTGAGACCTGACACGTGTCCCTGAAGACTACAGGGAGGGAGGGTAGGAGGTCAACTTCTGCTTCCAATAGTCTAGGCGATCGCAGCGGAAGCGGGTACCTGTCAAATTTGGGTACCCGCTCCCCAAAGAAGCCAATCCTTAATGGCGAGCGGGGGACAAAGGCTTAAAGTGGAACTTCCCCTTCTGGGTGGAGCACTGCTTTAACTGAGGGTTTTTTGTGTGGCTACGTCAGCAAGGACACCACCACCACTACCTCCTTTACTGTGCGTCAACAGGAAAGTCCGCTGCCTGCCATAAAAGTAACCCCGCCCATCACGCGCTTCACAGCCCATTCTGAAGTTGCGAGTGTCAATGGGATCCAAGGCACACTGCAGTGGTTCAAATCCAAACCAAGGAGTTTGCATGTTCTGCCTGTGCCTGTTTGGGTTTCCTCCAGGTACTCTGGTTTCCTCCCACATGCTGGTGGGATAATTGGCCCTAGTATGTGTATGTATGAATTTGAATTAGGGACCTTAGATTGTATGCTCCCTTGAGGGCAGGGACTGATATATGTACAAAAAATATATATCTCCATAAAAATACATGTAATAAATAAAAACAAATAGCAGGTGACAGGACCAGTGCAGATGCACAACAGCATCAGCCTATAACTGAACCTGGACTTGAGATTTCTCAATCACTACCTGGAACAAGAATGTAGCAAGTGAAATCAGAACTCCTGATGTGAATACTTGCTATAGATCAGTGACAAAGCAATCTAGACATATTGCAAAACAAGGTGGGTGTAGTGAGCGCTTGGGGATGAGAAAGCTGCTAGCACTAAGAAGGTGACCAACCCAATAGAGGATAAATATCAAAATTGTGCAATGCTAAAAACCACTAAAAATGAAAAGAACAAATCCTAATTGCAAAATTCATGCGATTAGTATAATTCATAATAACCATTATGAGGCCAAATGGCATTCAATGTTAACAATGCTACATATATCAATAAACACAAAAAAAAAAAAAAAAAGTGAAAAGTGCATTGTGTCAAATAGTTTGTGTAAAAGAAACAAAGTCCAATAACTTTTAAACGTATAAACCAGTGACATCAATCCGGCAGTGACACTTCTTCCAGCGAGACCTTCACCTCCATGCACTCACCAGAACTCTAGTAAAAACATGCCCGCAGCATTACCATCTGTGACAGCCTCCTTCCTCTTGAAGGATTTGATCAAAAGTGACCAGGACACAGCTTAATACAAAAAGCTCACCACGCAGAGCCTGAAGAAAGGTGCATAGTGTATTATTTTATTCAAAATATCAATACAAAACCCACGTGGAATACATAAAAACAAGTGACTGAATATACATGAATGGCCGCTGGACCATGCACGAACTCAGCAGCGTGACGTCAGCACATAGGCTCCTCCCTGACACGTTTCGTGCACACGTACCTCCTGTTGACGCCTCCAATACCCATCTTTAAATAGCCTGCACACGCGCAATATAGAAAATAATTGCGCGCCATTTAGTTGGAGCCTATACAGAAGACACTATATTACACTTTTAACATAAATTTTGCAATCAGAAATTGTGATTTTCATTTTTAGTGTTTTTTAGCGCTGCACAATTTTGTTAATCTAGACTTTTCATGTCAGCCAGGAACCCAACATTTTTAAAAAGCATCAGCCACAGCAGTGTGTTTATCTCTCATGACATATTTAAATCAAGAGATAACCGGACTAAGGAAATATGGAGGCAGTTTGTAGTGCCATTTCCTTGGCTGCCATACCAATCCAATGTCCTCAGGACTGACCCAGAACATTTATACAGATCAGAAGAAAAAGCAGAAGTAAGGAAGCTGCCATTGCTAGCTCGTGTTTTATAATGCACACTACTACTTCCTTCACTACCTGCATATCAGAAGTCAGGACACATGCTTGCTCCAGGGAGTAGGGACTCAAGGACGAAGGTGACAGATGCAGAATGTGAATATTCAAATATATAGCTTGCCTTTCTTTCTAGCCAGAAGGGTTCCCTTTTTGTCGAGTTTCAGGATAGAACAAAATGCATCAGAGTCTAGGCTTAACAGCAAATCATACAAGGATATAAAATGACTGTTCTTAGAGAAGTCCTCATGCACACTGGACATTTTTGGGGTGTTTTTTGGCTGGAAAAAAAACCCCAGAACTAATGGGTTTCTAAAAGGAGTTTTTTAGCTGTAAAAACGTTCTAATGCTGAAAAACGCTGCAAACGTCCACTAAACACCAATGCTAAAAAAACCTCACGTTTTACCGTGACTTTACACAGCTAATGTTACCAGCGTTATCAAAACGTCCCGTGTGCATGGAGCCTAGTAATTGCCATATTGAAATAAAATATATTGGTTGGGATCCCTATAACGACAGTTATGATGTCACAGACCTGGCTGTGTTGTTCTGACAGGCAGGCAAGACACATCACAGAGTTCTCAGCTGTGCTTTAGTTTTTCTGCCCAGAGTTCAGCTTTAACTGAAGAGAGGCCAGACTTAGAAACAAATGGCCATTCCCTAACAGGTACTAAATAAAGCATAGAATGACAATGCCAGAATCACAAAGATCATATATACCGGTAGATACTGTACAAATGTAAGAGCTCAGTTTACCAGCAATTAATGGGAAGTATTATATCCTCTTAATGAACCACAGGTAACGTACAAACATGACAAAACACAGCAGTGTCCACCACTCTCAGTGTGTGTTCAAACTGGTGGCGAGTTTAATGCCCCTCTGAAAAGCAATGATTTTTAGAGGCCGCTGAACAGTGATTTGCCAGTTTTCAGGGGCAGTACTGATTCCTCTAAGGCCCCATGTACACAGGACACCTTTGAATGATGGAAACTGACTGCTGGAAAACGTAGGTTAAAAAACGTCTGTTTAGCCGTGTTTGCATAGCGTGTTTATGTGCATTTGCATTCAGAAGCGTTTTTTAAAGATAAGCACAGGAGAACCTCCCAAATGCCCAGAATGCACTGAAAAGTGGTAAATTATTAACGATTTCAGACTGTTTCAGAGAAATACAGAGAGTAGAAGCAGAGACAGCAGTATGTGTAGAGATTAGCTTAGGTGTGAGTTGCTCATTAACATTTCTTTGTTTCCAAGGGTGGGAAAAGGTGTCTGGTGGAGGGAGCCATTAAGGTCACCTGGCAGGGGGTCTTCATGAGAAATTTAAGGTGTGAATGGTCATTAACATTCCAAGGGTGGGAGAGGTCTGAGGTGTGAATTGGTCATTACAATGTATGACAAGCTTGGTAGGAACATCCTGTGTTCAGTGTTTTGGCCATCTGAGTACCTTGAAAACGCTTTGCATGCATTTTTCATGATGAAAAAAGGCTCTGGACAGCATCGGGAACTGGAAGAGTTTAAAAAAAATTTGCAAACGCTTATAAACACGTTTGGCCGTGTTTTCCGTTTGAAACGCTGATAAAATCGACTGCTGAGGGCAAGCTTTTCCGCATTCAAAAAAACAACTGTAAAACGAAGACGTGTACATGGACACATAAGAAAACATTAGGGAGAGTTCAGAGGCTGCTGAAAGAAAAAAAAAAAAAAAAACGCTGAACAGCTCCTAAATGTGAGTTTATCAGCTGCAGTGTACAGGAGCCCTTAATATCTGGGGGTTTTTTTCTTTAATATTTTGCCATACAATACTGCACTACAACCACGTGCTAAGTGGTTGTCACGCAAATATAGCACGGGCGACTTAATGTGACAAGTTAAATTTGCCGCACCACAAATGCTTTTCACAGCAATGTGTATAGACATGAGCTTTTCAACTACCTGAACTCACGTTGACAACACACACCATCACCCAGCTCCTATGTAAGGCAAACAGAACCCTGTACGTGCTCACCTTCCTCAGTGTATATAAAACCAAACAATGAACTTCTTGTTCCCTTTTGGGCTGTAGACTACAAATCACTTTCCCTCTTGGGATCCCCAAACTATGACCCTCCAGCTGTTGAAGTACTACAAGTCCCATCATGCCTCTGGGAGTCTTGCCTGTGGCTGTCAGTCTTGCAAGGCCTCATGGGACTTGAAGTTCCTCAACACCTGGAGGGTCATAGTTTGGAGACCCCTGAGGGTCTACATTACGGTGAAGAGAAGAGGAGGTGGGGTTCTATAATATTGTCCTAGGGCAACAACTCAATGTCTCCAATGGTACAGTAAGTAAACATGGTCACCCCAGGGCAGGAAATGTGTTTACCGGCAGGATCACCAGGTGCAAAAAATAAATAAATTAAAAAATAAAAATGCAGTAACCACATCTAAGAACTTGTGATCTGCAATATACTGCATTACATTTTTGTTCTTGGGTTTAGATGCATTGTAACGACAGGGATCTGGTATACGAAGCAGTTATGAACAGTTAAGAGAAGAGGTCAAGTGTCACATTTTAAGTGACCTCTCACCTCCCAAATTCTGGAGGCTTCGTCAGTCTGAGTAGAGAATGCTAAATAATGCATGCATAGACCCAACACAGGAGATTTCAACAAGCAGCTGTACGATGCAACGAGGTTGAACAGCCGATCAATGACAGGCGAGTACAAGTCATGGAGGAGGTTACAATTTAAACGCATGTCCAACTGTAATTGTATAAATACCAAAACTAGGCTGATACTATGGGTGCATCACCAGATGTTCAGTCAAAAAGGGAACTATACTCTGGGTGTAAAAAAAAAAAACAAAAAAAAACCTGGGTAAAATATGGAATTTCTTTTTGATATGCATGTGAATAAAATCTACGTAATGAAAGTAATTTCATTATCATTTACAATCATGGTTTTGAAACCTTGTTAAAATGTCTGGTTTTAAACTGGCTGGATATTTGGGAGAAACCTTTCTGACCCTCTTATCTCAATGCACTTTGAAGACCATGACCATCAGCAACCAGAGAACCTGCGTTCTAGGTGGTCTTGGCTAGGCCTTTTTTTTGTTTTATTTTTTTTTGTTTGTACTCACTGTAAAACCCTTTAGTCTTTACATTCACTAAAGGGTTACTAAACCCATGACTCTGCATTCACTCTATCTGGTCTCCCACAGGACACACAACTTGGAAGTGCCATTATTGGAGTAAATATAAACTGCTAAATACCTTTCCTAATCAGCAGTATAGAGCAGTCTTGTGACTTCATCTGATCAAGCTGGTAGGAGTTTTCATTCTGCTCTAGAAGGATGCAGGACCCCTGACCTCTGTCTGGACAATGCTGATTGGCCCAGTGCCGATTACATGCACTCTCCCAAGAAAAAAACAAAAAAACAAAACAAAAAAACCCAAAAGCCTCTCTAGCAATACACACCAAACCGAGCATGTGCAGAGAGACCCCACACTATGTCTTATCAGGAGATAAGAAGTGGACATTGGAAGAAGGGGAGGATCAGAGAGGTCAGGATCAAACCGCCTTTTTACACAGTGCATAGGATTAACCCCATTTAGGGGTGAGTATAACATGCATGCTTTACTGCATATACAGACTGATTTTACGGCTATGGGTTTCGTAACACTTTACAAGGATACAGCTTTGCTTTAGATCAGGGATCTCCAAACTTTCTAAACAAAAAGGGCCAGTTTACTGTCCTTAACACTTCAGCGGGCCAAACTGTGGCCAGTGAAAGTAAAATTTCCTTTGGTCAGTGGGAGTAAACAGTGTCTCACCTTTGGTATTGTGGGGAAGGAATGGTGCCCCATCCTTGGGGTCAGCGGCAGGAATGGTGCCCCATCCTTGGGGTCAGCGGCAGGAATGGTGCCCCATTGTTGAAACTGGTGGCAGGAACTATGCCCTGTTGGTGTCAGTGGCATAAAGGTGAGTAAAAGCCACATCCAGCCGCAGTTTGGAGACCAGGGCTTTAGATAATCACTGGCTGGGAAAGAGTAAAGGATACCCTCTTGCCTCAGCTTAGGAAAATAAAGGAGATCAACAAAACTAAGCCTACCTTCTTTAGCCCATTAGCAATTTTTTGGGGTTTGCAAGGAATTTCCTTCAAAGGAACCCCTCTCAGGAGGATCCCCTATCAGAATTTCCTTGCGAACGAAAGGATAGGCCCATATACACGGCAGGAATAAAACACAGGACATCACAAATGTCTGAAGCAACACCTGCCTTTCCGCCAATTAAAAGCCAAACTTCGGTGTCCTTTTAAATGTACCCATATGCAGATACTTGATTAGAAACCAAACCTAAAACAGGCCATAGATGGATCGAACTTTGTCCGGTTCGGCAAAGACTGGCCGAATTTTGATCCATGTATGGCCGTGCCCAATCAGCTTCACTGAAACATGATTGTTGGAAAACGTTTGTAAATCAGTGGCTTCCCACAGCAGGAGTTCCTCTGTCAGAATACAATGTCTCAGTGGGGAGGATTCCTCCATTCCCCCACCCCCTCTCTTCATCAGCCCAAGTTATTTTTGGCCAGCTTTAGTATTAAACTGGCCATACATGGATCAAAATATGGTTGGTTCAGCAGGGACCAGCCAAATTTCGATCCACGTATGGACAGGCTGGTTGTACAGAAGTTGATCTATCGATTGACTTGTGTACAGCAGCCTGTTGGAAAATGCTCTCAATCAGCGCTGCCTGGAATATGTGGATGGGGAAATCAAGTAATTTTCTTTTGTTCAACCAGCCTTAGGGATAGCTGCCCAATCCTGCAACTTCCCCCAGTCTATGAACACAGTCAACTGGGCAGATTAGAAAAAGGTGCTCAAATTGCTACTGTTCCACCACACTATAAGTTGTGTAGGAAGAGTCAGCCATTCAAATATTCCTATCTAGCAATCATGAATCACCCTGTAGGTGTAGATCATTCTTGTTCATGGAGCCACCAAACCATCAGTGTGCCATTCAACACCATTTGGGCAAATTAGAAAAAAGGTGTTCCAATTGCTATTGTTCCACCACAATCTAAGCAGTGTGGGAAAAGTTTGCAACTCAACTTCTCCCCTTCCCAACAAGTATACATTGTCCTGTACAGCAGAGCGTTCCCATTCATGGAGTCAGCAGACCATCATTGCGCAATTCACCATCTAATCTTGGGCCATTTTGCTGGTTTCAAGCAATGCAGAACATCACGTTTTTTTTTTTTGTTTGCCTTAAACATAACATAAATGTACTCCAAAACACTACCACTATCCCCCTAAACCTAGAACTAACACATAAAACAAGCCCTTAGAGCTCAAATCCAGATAAACACTAATTTCTGTAATTATGTAAGATAAGTACATGTAGTGGAAATGTTCCCGTAGCATCACCCTACTCTACTCCACTGTAGAGAAGCATTTAGAAAGACAGGCTAGAGCTGGGGTTTTGAGACGCTGTACTATGTAGAACCTGACTATATAGTCTAGCAGAGTGCCTAAACAGAATAAAAACTGGCTGCACAGAATTATATATCCCTTAAAGCCATTACCATAGTATATGTATTTCAACAGCGATCAGTTCAGATTAAATAACTCCTAAACCATAACCCTCACGAAACCGAACCTCTAAATTAAGACAATATACTTAATAGCCCCTCCTCTACTGCTTCCCTCCTGGGCCTGGGGAACCCCCCTCTCTTCCGCTTCCCTCCCGGGCCTGGGGAACCCCCTCTATTCCGCTTTCCTCCCGCACCAAGGGCCCCCTTCTCTTCCGCTTCCCCTCCCGCCCCGGGGGGCCCCCTTCTCTGCCGCTTTCCCCTCCCGCGCCGGGAGGCCCCCCTTCTCTTCCGCTTTCCCCTCCCGCGCTGGGGGGCCCCCCTTCTCCTCCGCTTCCCCTCCCGCACTGGGGGGCCCCCCCTTCCCTTCCACTTCCCTCACACAGAAGAGTCCCATTCCTCTGCTGAATATGTACCATAACCAAAAAGGAAATAATGTGGATGTATTTTTAGCAATACAATTGCAACCTATTACTATATTGTTTGTATGAATGCAATTTTCAACTCAACTTCCACATACACCGATCAGTATATTATTAATATAATAAAATGTCAAACAAGCAGTACAGTTATCCATGCAAGAAAGGACTGCGTGATGACATCATACATAGTGTAGAAAAAAACTTTATTGACCCATGTCGGTACACTGCAAGTCCCTGTCTGAGAGCTCTCCTCCTAGCGCATTTCACCCTATGGGTTTAGTCATAAAGATGCATCTCTGGATTGACACCATTAGTGTGTGCGCTTTTTGGTATGGTTGACACATGGCGCAAGGAATTGGCTCTTGTGGCCTGAAACAGTTTACCCACAGCTGATAGAAATTTTTGAGCAGTATGGTTCTCTTGAAAATCTACAAACTACAAGGTGTAAAGTTAGCTCTACAAGGCTCAATTTTAGGTTATTTAGCCCATGGACTGAGAACCAAAAAACAAACAAAAAAAAACACCACACACTTCCCCCCCCCATCCACGCTAAACATCATGGGTGGAGGAATCTTCACTGATGACTATTGTATTCAGCAGTCACTGCACTCAATTTTTAAATTGACTTTTGTTGAGTCGGGTGGTGCTTGCAGGGCCACCCACAGCTCAAATTTCAGCCAATTCAGCCAGAATTTGAGCCCTCTATGGCCAGCCTTAGAAACACTTCTGAGATACAAGCCACGACTAGACTGTTTTCAGTAAAGCCCCATACACACGATGAGAATATCAGATGAATGATTGTCGGTTGTTTTTTGTATGCTAGCCTCATATCGAAAGTGAAGAAGTTACTGAAACTACGAAAATTCTTGTACGACAGAATACAAATTTGGAAGCGATGTAATGTATTGTATTTTCGGATTAAAATGAAAATTGTACAATTTGGTATCGTACAAGAAACATTTTCACGCTTGTCCCTTCGAATAATTTTGGATGAAAGCTGTGTACAGACAATCAGATTATCGTACGATTGCATTGAAAACTGTACTTTTCGTACAATTTTCTGATCATGTGTACTAGTAAGCCTAGTCATAGCAGACTGACTGAGTTACAGTGTTACTAAAGGCAGATTTATTTTTTACATAATAACAAACTAGTTATACTCACCCGCTCTGTACAGTGGTATGGCCCCAATCCTCCTTTTCTCGGGTCTTCCACTGGTGATCCTGGCTCCTCCTCTTCTTTGTGTGTCCCCATAAGCAAGCTGTTTGCTAGGGGACACAGGTGTGCTCGCTCCCAACCTGTGTGTCTACAGAGCTGCGCTCCATAGATACACACAGCTGAAAAAAAAAAAAGCCAATGGCTCCTGCTGCTGTCCGAGTCCCTGTGTGAAGAGAAAGCAAGCATAGAAGAGATGCAGCCATGCTAAGCGCTGGTCTCTTCTCTTCCCCTTCACACAGGGAAACCAAAAACATTTTTTAACTTACAATCAATGCATTAAAAAGATAAAAAAACATTTTTAGATTTAGTATCTGTGACAAATCCAACCAGGACAGGGTCTTTTGTAGGGGACTGCAAGCTAGTCTCTTGCCTACTGGGCATGGCCCTGGCATCTAAGGGGCTCTATTCTTTGGGAGGTGTGTGTTTCGGGGGAGATATGGACTTGAATCTGAATTAAAACTACTCCAAAAAGGTCCCCCAGGAGCACACCTCCCAAAGAATAGAGCCCCCTCAGATGCCAGGGCCCATGGTCAGTAGGCAAGAGACGAGCCTGCAGTCCCCTCCAAAAGACCCTCTCTCGGTTGGCACTGTCACAGTATCACTTTAGGCTCGGTATACACACAGATCATTTTCATTCAATCTATGGTCTGAACAAAAACAATCGAAAAAGATTCCTCAATCCACACCATACGTGCAAATGGAGAAATCTCCAGCTGGAGCTATTGTATTTTGAGAGAAGGTCCTGCCAACCATCAAAATATGATCATTTTGATTGGACACAGTGTATGTTCACCTGACAATTTTCCATCAGGCTTCTTCGATTTTTCATTTGAAGGATTCCAGGCATATAATGTGTACCTAGCTGCAACATGTAGGTCCAGACATTACCTAAGTATTAGTTGTTTTGTGTACCCTGTCCCTGGAATGAGTAACAACTTTTATTGCTCCTTGTGATATCATCACCAGGCTTGTAACATTCTGGCAAGGACAGCAGCTGGAAGCTTGGCTTTCATACTTATGTAGACAAGCCCCCAGAACTGCATATCCCAAGAGCCCCATCCCTATACAGTGTGTGAGCAGGATTGTGGGAGTTAAGACAACTGAACTGCTTTTGAAGTAAATAAAATTTATTAAGATAGCAAGGGATGGGGGATAGGCAGAGTCCTGAGTTATTAGTGCATTGTGTTGTTTAGCAGCACACTGGGTTTATGGCAGATCAACAGGTATAATTCTTTATTTGCAGAATTGCTTAAAGAGGACACATGGGGAAGCGTGTATAGATTGCAAAAGATGTATCAATTTTTAATTTTGCCCTGGCATACACCTGAAGGCTTTTTTTATGTTCATGCATTCTATGCAGGAAGTTAAAAGAACCTTCAGTATGCAGCACCCTCCCCCTCCTCAGCCTCCCTAATACTTACCTGAGCCCGATCTTGATCCAGCGATTTGCATGGGAGCAGAGGCTCTCTCAATCCTCAAACAAAGCAGTGGGAGCCATTGGCTCCTGCTGCTGTCAATCATGGTCAGTGAGGAAGGAGCAGGGGAAAGACATGCTCTGTGTGTCTTATGGACACACACCAGCTCGTGAGTGAGCACATGAGTGCCCCTATAGCAAGTGACTTTCTATGGGGGCACTTGGTAGGGAAAGCGGAGGGGCGGGGGGGGGTTTGGTATTGGAGCCAGGATCACCAGTAGGGGACCGGAGAAAAGGGGCTACTCTTTGCAAAACCAGTTGCAGAGTAGGTAAGTATAACATGTTTGTTATCTCCTAGATTGTAAGCTCCAAGGAGCAGGGCCCTCCTATCCCTCTTGTATTGAACTGTATTGTTTCCCTTTATATTTTAAAGCGCTGAGCAAACTGTTGGCGCTATATAAATCCTGTATAATAATAATTGAAAAAAAATTAAACAAAGCGAATGTTTACAACCACTTTGTACAATCACTGTACTGTGCAGCATGACTCCAGGGAAGCCAATCCTGCTTATGTAGAGATGTAATACACAAATATAAATGCTATAGCTGCAATCAATAAACAGAAATTAGCATCAAAGCAATAGCCAAACACAACGTTTATAAAATTATATTATATCACTAAAAGAAAAGAAAGAAAGGAATATAAATGAATTGCCTTTGGCACCAACCTTATAACATCATGTTCACAATACACCGGTGAGAGAAAACTAGATTCCACCTGACCACACGTAGCTGACCAATGTACACAGAGGATGTTTCCATCCTTGTATTACCCACCAAACACACAAGCAGATTACTTGGCTGATCATTGGAGTGAAAGTGAAGACACAAGTTTGGCTAAACACACACCTAGGAAAACGGTATATGTCAACGTATAGGAAGTGGAGAGGAAGGGATCCAGGGTTTGCAGACAAGAACACAACCAAAACTAACAGGTCACTATAGTTATATACAGAAACATCTAGAACACAATGGAAACTCAAGACGACACATTTCACTTCTGTATTCACCACAGCTCTAGGCACCAAGCAAAGCCCAAGGTATCACCAAACTGCTGTACATGATGACACCACCACAGACAGTCTGGTCTACTGAGGTGTCATACAAATGGAGTTCATCACACAGCAAATGTATTTACTGGACAATGCACTTTATCAGCAGAGATGGCTTCACAGGCCACAAGAAAAAAATAAAATAATATATATATAAATATCATACAACAATGAAACAAGGCTCTATGTGCAGACGGACCCATCACCACACTGACAGCCCAGGAGCAACCAGATCCATCCCCACGCTGCCAGACCCCAGGGGCAACCAGATCCGTCCCCATGCACAACCAGATTTGTTCTCATGTTGCCAGACCCCAAAGGGGCGAGCGGATCCCTCCCCGCGCTGCCAGACCCCAAGGGGCGAGCGGATCCCTCCCCGCGCTGCCAGACCCCAAAGGGGCGAGCGGATCCCTCCCCGCGCTGCCAGACCCCAAGGGGCGAGCGGATCCCTCCCCGCGCTGCCAGACCCCAAGGGGCGAGCGGATCCCTCCCCGCGCTGCCAGACCCCAAGGGGCGAGCGGATCCCTCCCCGCGCTGCCAGACCCCAAGGGGCGAGCGGATCCCTCCCCGCGCTGCCAGACCCCAGGGGATGAAAGTATCCTACCCCACTCTACCAAAGCGCAGTCACAAACAAATCCTACAACTATGTTGCTTAAACCCAGGGGGTATTGGATCCTTCCCCATGCTACCAGACCCCAGGGGTAATCAGACTGTACACCGTGTTGCCAGAACCCAGTTGTGACCAGATCCTTTCCTACACTACTAGACACCCCCCCAAGGGCAACCAGATCCTGCCCCACAATGCAAGACCACAGGGACAACTGGATCCATCACCATGCTTCCAGACCGGAGGGGGCGAGTAGATCCATCAGAATGCCAGTTCCCAGGGGCAACCAGATCCTTCCCTTGTCCACCAGACCCCAGGAGCAACTGGATCAATCCCGACAGGAGTAAATGGGTCCTACCCCACCTTGCCGGACCCCAAGGGTGACTAGATCCGATCATAATAGATCCCCCTACACGTTGCCAGACCCCAGGAGATGAGCAGATCCTCCCCCTTATCACCCAGAGATCCCTCCCTCTCCAATATAACACAGAGCACACTGTACACCTGCCCTGTACCCGCTCCCCTGTAACAATGAGCCGTCTCCCCCACCATGGAGGACGGCCTGGAGGCTCTTACCTTGCCCAGGAAGCGAGATGCGGCTATGGCTGTCCGTTCATCGTGGCCGGAGACGGCAGAGGAAAGGCGGACATGCAGTGCAGGCTCAGCGGATGGGGACAGTGCAGTGCATGCAGTGAGAGGGTGCAGCGCCGAGAAGAGGGGGAGGGGCGGAGGGAAGTCCTACACACCTCCAGCCATCCAATCACAATCAGACCCCTTCCTGGCCGGGAGAAGGCAGAGTCCACGCTGCAGCCCAGCACCCACCTCCTTCTTCTCTCCACTCTCCCTTCTCCGAACCCGACGCCTGCTCGCCAATTGCACAATGCTTCCTCATTAATATTCAGAAGCTTCCTTCTTCTCCCTGAATTCCTGGTCCCGCCCGCTCCCTCCTAACCCCGCCCAAGACACGGCTAAGCAGAAGCAGAAGAGCGCCGAGCGCACCGAGCTGCATATGTGAGGTGGGGGGGATGGGTGAGACAATGTATCAGTAGATGCAGGGCTGGTAACTCCTTCACTGCCAGACATTCTTCTAGAAAGGGAGAGCGGACCGCAGGAGGGGAGTCAGGGGCTGAACTCGTCACACAAGGGTCCTCTATGGTTCCTGCTTGTTAAATATTATCATGATTGATCGAAAATATTATTATTATTCAGAAAATCTGGAAAATAGTGACTTGTTGGCAGGAACCGGCCATGGTCAGGGTTGGTGACCACAAGGATGATGGCGATGAAGGGTCGATACAGACAGATGCATTTTTAAAATGTAGCATGAACGCATATGCAGGTTAGGCCAGGGTCACATCTCTGCATGGTGGGAATGCGGGCAAAATTACGTACTTTCCTGACGCAGAGAAACGTGCTGTACCAGGGGCGGACTGACCATTTGGAAACTCGGGCACTGCCCGAGGGCCCGGGGTCAGTAGGGGGCCCCATGAGATGCCCCTGGTACCTTTTTCATAGGCTTTTTTGAGTGTGGGCAAGGACACAGGGGCCTCATGATCCCCTATTGCCCGGGGGCCCCATGAGTTGTCAGTCCGCCCCTTCGCTGCACTTTAGTAGATGTTAATTCTTAGGGCACCACCATACACGCGTCCACAGTGCGTTTATGCACACGCAAAACTGCATCGTGTCGCAGCACCATGTGGTTCAGTGCAATTTTAAAAACGGTCATGTGCTTTTTCCTACAGCCAATTGAAATAAATGGGCTGCTCTCCCTGGGATGTGTACGCACAAACATTATTATACAGCATTTATATAACGCAAACAGTTTGCTCAGCACTTTACAATATAATGAGAGACCATACAGAAACAATACAGTTCAATACAAGAGGGATTCGAGGGCCCTGCTCCTTGGAGTTTACAATCTAGGAGGGAGGGGCTAGTGGTACAAAAGGTAGTAACTGTGGGGGATGGACTGGTAGGAGGAGTAGAAGATTCCATTATTAGCTGAGGGCAGGATAGGCTTCCCTGAAGAGATAGGTTTTAAGAGATCACCTAAAAGTGGGCAGAGTAGGCAATAGTCTGATAAATTGTGGTAGAGAGTTCCAGAGGATGTGGGGAGCTCTGGAGAAGTCCTGGAGATGAGCATGGGAGGAGGAGACAAGGGAGCGAGAGAGCAGGAGGTCGTGCGAGGAGCGGAGAGTATGGTTTGGGTGATATTTGGAGACAAGATTAATGATGTAATTTCGGGCAGAGTTATAAATGGCTTTATATGTTATTGTTAATGTTTTGAATTATATCCGTTGGGCAATGGGAAGCCAGTGGAAAGATTGGCAGAGGGGGGTGGCAGATACGGAACGGTTAGTAAGGTGGATGAGTCTGACAGCAGCATTCATGATAGACTGAAGAGGGGATAGCCTGTGATTAGGTAGGACAATGAGGAGGGAGTTACAATAGTCAAGGCGAGAGATAACAAGGGAGTGAATAGGTTGCTTAGTGGTTTCCGAGGTTAAGAATGGCTGTATCTTGGAGATGTTGTGGAGGTGAAACATATACGCATGTGTGGGAATCAGGCCCAAATTTGTAATGGTGCCCACCCACAGCAGCAACTCTGCGTGTTTCCGGTACAGCACAATTATACAAAAGGGTTGGGGGTCTTCTTTCCTCTCGTTTCTCACAGATAGGGCAGTCGTTGAAATGAATGGGCCACCCTACACACAGCTCACACAGATGTAAACCAAGGCTAAGGGCCCATTCACACCAGGTGCAATGGGATGCGTTTTCGAACGCATTCCCACCGCATATACAGTTTAAAATCCATGTAATGTAATGGGCATACTTCAGTCTGGTGCAGTGAAAAAAGTAAAGCAAACAAAGCACAGCGTTTCTCAGGCATGCGCAGTGGGCACCCGGCTGTGAAGCCGTAAGCTGGCACAGCCGGGTGCCCACACTGAAGATTCCGGCACCAGGGAGAGAAGATGGCTGGTGAAACCAGATGTGGTGAGGACACCGCTGGACCGAGGGACAGGTAAGTGGCTATATTTTAAAAGTCAGCAGCTACAGTTTTTGTAACTGCTGACTTTTTTTTTTCTTTTCCAGATGGAACTCCGCTTTAACAAATATGTAAGTAAACTATGGTTTTACACATTATAATTGCATAAAAAAGCTGCATTTTTTGCCAGAAAAACGTAAACATAAGTAAATGCATGTAAATATGATGCAATGCAGCAAACAAAAGCACAAAGAAGAAGGAAGTGACCTCAAAGAAAAAGCAAGTAGACAAGCCCCTACAACTGCTTAGGAAATACAAAGAAAAAAAATGTGTACTTTACTGGCCATGTAAAAAAAGAACACAATTATAATGCGTAAAACCGTAGTTTACTTACATACTTGTTAAAGAGGAGTTCCACCTAAAAAAAATAAAAAAATAAAAGTCAGTAGCTACAAAAACTGTAGCTGCTGACTTTTAAAATACAGCCACTTACCTGTCCCTCGGTCCAGCAGTGTCCTAACCACGGCTGGTTTCACCGGCCGTCTTCTCTCCCTGGCACCAGCATCTTCAGTGTGGGCACTGGGCTGTGACAGCTTGCGGCTTCACAGCCGGGTGCCCACTGCGCATGCGTGAGAATTGCTGCACTTTGTGAATGGCCCTGTAGTGTTCTGGGACCTGTCATGTGTCCCAGAAGACTATGGGGAGGGAGGGTGGGTAGGAGAACAACGTTTGCTTCCAATCGCTTAGGTGATCACAACGGGAGCGAGTACCTGTCAAATTCGGCTCCCCAAAGGTGCCAATCCTCAATGGGGAGTGGAGGACAAAGGCTTAAAGCGGAACTTCCCCTTTTGGGTGGAGCTCCGCTTTAAAAATGGCTTGAATATCAAGATAAAGTACATTTAAGAACAAAAACTGCACGATATTATAGTGATTTCAACTGCTAAGTCACTCCCTCATTGTATGTGCATTTATAGTATTGCAACAACAAATAACATGTAGTAGGGGTGTGAGTCCTCATGAGTCAACATGTTTCTCTTTCTAGCTTCTTCAGGACCCACGAAAGTACAGCAGTGTGTACTGAAATGTAACAAAATCACATAAGAATCATATGCAGTATACAATGATTGTATATGATTCTTATGTGATTTTGTTACATTTCAGGGAACACTGCTGTAATCTCATGCGTCCTGAAGAAGCTAGAAAGAGAAACACGCTGACTCATGAATATACACACCCCTACTACATGTTATTTGTTGTTGCAATACTATAAATGCACATACAATGAGGGAGTGACTTAGCAGGTGAAATAACTATAATATCGTGCAGTTTTTGTTCTTAAATGTACTTTATCTTGATATTCAAACCATTTTTAACAAGTATGTAAGTAAACTATGGTTTTACGCATTGTTATTGTGTTCCCTTTTTCATTGCCAGTAAAGCCCACTTTTTTTTTCTTTGTTTTATACATTATGGATGTGGCAAGTTGAGCAATACATTTCCATTGAACTGCTTAGGAAAAACGCACTACAAATACATGTAAGCGCACAGAAAGGCATGCATTAATGCGCATCCAAAAATACATGGTATCCAGTGTGAATGAGCCCTAAATGAATGTATTTCAATGAGTGTAGTTGACATCATTATCGTGTTTTCATATTTATTTTTTTGTTTGTTTTTTTTGGTAAAATACAGACTGCTGCATTTTTTTGCACTTGTGTACTGAAATGCATGTAAATGCACACAAATGCACTGCAGACATATGTAAATGCAACTCAGTAAGAAATAAATCCAAATAATGTCTAAAAAACACTGTAAATGCATTGCAAACGCAACAAAAACGCACTGCAGATGCAATGAAAACATACTGCCAATGCACTACAGATGCCTGTAAAACACACATCTGGAACTGCACACTGAATGCGGGGATTATGGTGTAATAATCCCTCAGACTGGATTCATATGTTTGCGTTTTTGCTTACTATCAAGTAGAACATGGTAAAAAGCATCTCAACACGTACTAGTACACATGTTGTGGTGTACATCGATGTGCGTTGCATTCAGCATGTTGCAATATAAAAAGCATTAACACATTAGCACTAATTGTAATGTAAAATGCATTAGGAATAAAGATGCATAGGTGTGAATCCAGCCTTGAACCCCTTGTACATGGCTGTCCTCCATTCCTGGTCAGCTGTATACAGATCCCCTGTTGAGTCAAAGCATATCCAGACAGATGTCACTTTTATCCGCTGCCATTTCTTCTCCATCTTGTGGAGAGATAACTGTGCAAACTCTGTGGGTGGGTACACGTGGGCAGATGTTTGTCTGTTCACATAGGTGCTCATCCGATCCGTCCAGTTCTGACCTATGTGAACTTGGATGTAAGCGGATGTAAACACGCACAATCAGTTTACATCCACCTGCCCACAGAGATACATTGAAGGGAAATAAGTGGTAGCCAATCACCTTCTAGCTTTCATTTTAAAGTGGAACTAAACCATCGATTTAACAGTTTCAAAAAATAGTTACATTCCTGGAATGGCGAGAATGCTAACTGTCACATTTGCTTGTGTTTTCCGCCAAACTGTCAAACCATCAAAAAACTGGTGTCATAACTGATCACATGTGCAGCACCATGGCAGTTGCAGATCAAATAGAAGCTACGATGGCAGCTTCCTTGGCAGTAGAGGACAGCAGGGTTTATTTCCACTTTAAAAGAACAAACTGGAGATAGAAGCTGATTGGTTGATAGCTCCGGGTTTTGTCTGCTCCAGCTTTGATGAATTGCTTTCCACCCCCTGTATAAAAAACAGATGGAACGCTCATCTGAAAAGGGGTCTTAGCCCTATGGAAAATGTCATCTTTACTGGATTTCAGATCTATTTAGGATTTAAATTGGAACTAAACCCACCTACAGTCAGGTCCATAAATATTGGGACATCGACACAATTCTAACATTTTTGGCTCTATACACCACCACAATGGATTTGAAATGAAACAAACAAGATGTGCTTTAACTGCAGACTACCAGCTTTAATTTGAGGGTATTTACATCCAAATCAGGTGAACGGTGTAGGAATTACAACAGTTTGCATATGTGCCTCCCACTTGTTAAGGGACCAAAAGTAATGGGACAATTGGCTTCTCAGCTGTTCCATGGCCAGGTGTGTGTTATTCCCTCATTAACCCATTTACAATGAGCAGATAAAAGGTCCAGAGTTCATTTCAAGTGTGCTATTTGCATTTGGAATCTGTTGCTGTCAACTCTCAAGATGAGATCCAAAGAGCTGTCACTATCAGTGAAGAAAGCCATCATTAGGCTGAAAAAACAAAACAAACCCATCAGAGAGATAGCAAAAACATTAGGCGTGGCCAAAACAACTGTTTGGAACATTCTTAAAAAGAAGGAAAGCACCGGGGAGCTCAGCAACACCAAAAGACCCGGAAGACCACGGAAAACAACTGTGGTGAATGATCGAAGAATTCTTTCCCTGGTGAAGAAAACACCCTTCACAACAGTTGGCCAGATCAAGAACACTCTCCAGGAGGTAGGTGTATGTGTGTCAAAGTCAACAATCAAGAGAAGACTTCAGAGTGAATACAGAGGGGTGGTGTAAAGAGCCAAAAATGTTAGAATTGTGTCGATGTCCCAATATTTATGGACCTGACTGTATTTCACAGTTTCCCAAAACAGTTACATTCAAGGCAGCTGTTTGTCCATTCAACAGAACTGAAATGTCTGGTATCATAACTGATCAGATGTGCAGCACCATGGCAACTGCAGATCAATCAGAGGCTAAGATGGCAGCTTTCTTGGCTGTAAGGCTTGGTTCACAACTACACGAGTGGTGCCGCTGCAGGACCCGCACAAATACCTGCAGCCACACCACCCACACAGAAGAATGCAGGACCCGCAGGTGGGTGCCATTAATTCTAATGGCATGCTGCCTGCACTGGAAATCACAACCGTACTGGGAACTCAGTTCCCGTGTGGGCTACGACTTCCGAAGAAGTGCAGGGACTTCTTCCCTGCATGTCCTGGGGCGCAGGAGTCCATTCAAATCGTGGCCCACATGACCGAACAGATGTGAACCTGGTCTAAAGGATGGTTTAATTCCACGTTAAAGCCCCACCATGGGATAATCTTCACCTGCTTCCCATTCCCCTCTATCTGATCACTGAATTAAAAATGAATAAATTCAACATCCAAAATGCCCTTTTCATACTTTACACCGTAGTCACCTGGCCCTGCAGCTCCAAGTCTTCTCCTGTTTACTTCCTGCTTAGGTCTTTCTTCAGGTGTCCACGTCAGTGCCTGAATGATGTGGACAATTCCTTTTGAATATTCAGCGGCAAGGTCATCTCAGAATACAAAAGATCATGTTGTCATCGCAGGGAGATGCGGCAGTGAGGGAACTGAAGGGGGAATTAGGTGAGTATATCTGGCTACACAGGGTAAGGCCTTACTCACACAGGCATATGCCCATGTGAGGGCAGTGTTTGTCCCACGATGAGGCACCATTGATTCAGACAGTGTACCTTTGAGGACCCAGCACCCATATGACTCTCAAATTGGGAGCTTTGTCCATGCAGTTACTGCATCTCTATCAGGGGCAGACTGACCATTTGGAAACTCGGGCACTTCCCAAGGGCCCGGGGTCAGTAGGGGGCCCCATGAGATGCCCTTGGCACATTTTTCATAGGCTTTTTTGAGTTTGGGCAAGGACACAGGGGCCCCATGATCCCCTATTGCCCGGGGGCCCCATGAGTTGTCAGTCCGTCCCTGATTCCTATTGACATGAAAAGGACTACCTTCACAAGAATACACACAATACCTTTGTATCCCTGTGTGAGCAAACAAGGCCCTCACACAGGCATACACTTAAGTAAGCACATATGAATAGGGCCCAGGAAATACAAATGCATAGTAGCATGGGTAAGAGGGGGGTGGAGAGAGGGATGGTAAAAAAAAACAAAACATAGTTTTAGCCTGGAATGGGATTTTGTCACAATGCAATAAAGTCATTATCTACCTTCTTATATTTAATAAGGTTACAAAATCACCTATAACCTAATGCATAGCATTAAAGTGAATGTAAGCCCAATCACTAAAACCTCATAAAGGTTTTAACTTATACAACATAAATTCCACTTTTAAAGTGGTTTCCAGTCTTCATATTCATGAAAATATTGCTGGTGATCCTGGCTAAGGGACCTTGTTAAGGCACCCTGTTATGTGGGTATAACTGTATATCAGTGCTACTGCACTTTTAGCTTGTCACACATGCTCCTGGGTGAGAATAACCCTAGGTTCAAACCTATGCAGGTTGCTTTTGATGCGTTTCTGCATTGCATTTTGCTCCGTTGTTGTTTTTCTTTTTTTACATTTGTCTTGTTGCTAGGCAGATTTTAAAATGCATAAAAAACACAGCAAAACAAATATCAAAAACGCAACAAACACGCAATACATGCTTTTCTGCAGCATTCCCATTGAACTCTATAAAACCAAAAATGCAACGTTCTGCGTTCAAAAAAGTCCCTGATCCTTTACAAAAAACGCACTAGGTGAAAACGCGGAGATGTGAACATGTCCCATAGGAAATCATGTTAAATGGACTGTACTGTGTTTATGCAAAACGCTGCAGAAAACACAGGTGTGAACCTAGGGTAAATGTTGCCATGCCAACCAGGGATAAGATCAGCTGTGTACATTGGGGTGGATTTACTAAAGACAAATAGACTGTGCACTCAAAGTGCAGTTGCTCCAGAGGTTTGTAAATGAGGTATAGCTTCACATTGCAAAGAATACCAATCACATACAAGGAAAATGAAAAAACAGCTTTTTTTGCTTGCACATGATTGGGTGATGGAAATCAGCAGAGCTTCCTTCATTTCAGAGCTTGCCCCCAGATCTAGAGCAACTGCACTTGCAGTGCACAGATTATTTGCCTTCAATAAATCAACCCCATCGTGTCCGCCTGAGCCATGAGCCATCGTGCCAAGAGGTTGTCACTGGAGAGTGTCATTCATGTGTGACCTAGGCATTCCCCACCCCGCAGCTGCACATACTGTATATAGAGGTGTGTATATGATAGCGACAGTTTACTGGTGGGATGGCCTAGGTGGGTTCAGATTAGGTTCTGATCACCTCTGAGTTCCTGCCTAAGATCAGTACACGTTGTGCAGTGATGAAACACTGTTGTCACTGTTCAAAAGCCCACCATGTGAACAATAATGTGAGCAAGGTGAGGGTTCACATATACTTTAAAGCCCATGTAGCGCCCCTCTGAACCCCAGAGGCAGGTGGAGTACCCCTCAGAGACAGGGTGGGCTGACATTTCACCCCCGAGTTTAGTTCTCAAGCAATAGTGGAAAAAGGTGAAGAAATGGGCACCAGTCACTTTTAGATGCAAACAAAAAGAAGTTTATTAGCTTAGAAGAAAACTCCAGGGAAAGAGGGGTAGGGAATTCAGAATACCCATTACAGACCTGTATAACAATGGACAGCAGTGCAGGAAATGGCCTTTAAGCTGAATCCAGCAATCTGTACTGTCTTAGATGTAGAAGCAACTCCCAATTGCAACTAGATCTTCATTAGCAGAAGCAGCCCAGATGATCTAATCTTGATGCTTTCCCAGGCTCTCCTCCAGTTCCTCCTCCATAGGACCTCCAGTGATACCTCCTCCATCTCAGAAGGCTCTTCCTCTCCTGTCCTCTGTGAGGCTCCTTAGGATCAGGGCCTCAAGAAACAGGCCATTCTGGACTGGCAGGCTCCACATGCATAGGCCTCTGGTCAGCTGCTCCTCACCCAACCTCCCTGGGCTGCAACCCAGGAAAAAGAGGGTTCACATGACCCTGCCAGGTATTTATATTCTCCCCCAACATGCACCAACGGCAATAAACCTCCTACTGGTTGCCTAAGGGACACATAAATATTCATAACTCAGTTTTACTGTAGCTTCTCATAATATTGTCAGAGGTACTAGTGACACCTACTGGCAGCAGAGAGAAACCACAGCTCCACTAAGTTTAGGGGAAAACCAAGTGAACAAATAGACTATAAATCAGCTGGGCTGACTACCACGCAGAAAAACTAAATTTGAATAATAGTCCCTGTTTTGGACAGGGTGATACACCCATTACCAGAATAAAGTTACCCCCTCCCATCCCTCCTTCACTCAGTTAAAAAAAAAACTTAAAGCCCTTTTTACTTACCGAAAGCCACAGTCATGTGACTCTCAGTTCCCAAGCTTTCCTCTCCTATTGTTCTTCAGGTGTCCACATCACGGCCTGCATGATGTGGACCCTTCCTTTTGCTGTCCACCAGAGTGGTCCCCTCAGGATTCAGGAGAGGAGTGACATCAGTGGAAGTAAGTACATGTGACCAGTGGTCTTGGGTGAATTTTCAGAAGTAGATTAGTGATTCCCCTTATCCAGAAACAGTGGTGGCAAGGGACCAGGACAGCGGACTTGGGTGAATATATTTTGCTTCACCAAGCAAGAAATATAAAAAGCTTGGCAGGATGGATTAGAGGGGGTAGGAAAGAAGGTTTAGAGTTCACTTCTATTTTTCCCAGAGTGGGAAATGAAGGCATTTTACAACAAATGGTGATCAGGCAGATTTATTGCAGAAGAGAAATGCAATAAAACTGCCTGCCTACTCGCAGTCTTCTGCAGCATGTAAACTGAACTGCACATGCACAGCACAGCTTGTATTGCCGGCATGGTCCCTGTATGTCGGAATGACTGAATCCATTGCATGCGCAGGAATTATGTCATCCAATGAAGATGCCTGAAGACCTGCACCAGGCACCAGTGATGGTCACTTCCTGCACATTTGGAGAAGAGATAAGTGTGTTGCCTTTAGTTCTAAATTAAATGGAAACTCCAGCTAACACTTGTTAAGCAGTTACAGGAACAGTTTTCTTTTCCTTTCGGGATAAACATTGTACATAAATGAATAAAAGCTGATCAATGGAAGCACCCCTGTCAGTGTTAAACATTTTTAACCCATTAACTTTTGCTAGACAGCTTGGTCTGTTAAAGGAAGTTGAAACATAAAAGACTTACTGGATGAATCGCTAGGTGAAAATAAAGGTAACTAAAAAAAGAAAACTAATGCAGCCATTACATCTGAGAACTGGTAAGCTGCAATATAATACGTTTTTGTTTTTGAGTTTAGTATTGCTTTAAGTTATAAGGCCTAAGAATATATAAATAGCTGGTGAGTTCTGCCAAGTAAAATGCAGCTGCTCGGTGCAAGCACTGCCTGACCCCTTGGCTATTTTATAATAGTTTGAATTAAAAACATATTAGCTCCCTCCCCCAGAATGAACTGGCAAAGGAGTTCACACCTTTTTTTTGTACCCAGGGCGTCCTAGAAGATAACTGAGGAGGATATATGCCACCACCTCTAGATACCTGCGCAGCAAGAGGTGAGTACAAGAACACTTGGTTTGTAGTGTCCCTAGTATCCAGCTTCTGCCTCCTACGGCCTCCTAAAGTCTATCAAGCCTCCTGCATTTGGTTTATTTAATTGCAGGACAAATTATTTGGGAATTATAAACAATTGTTTTTTCCCAGATCAGGTTCTCCTGTGTTTAAATGTACTTGTGATTACACATGTTTATGTGCATCTACATGCGTGTATGTGTGTTTACTTGCATTTAGACACGTTCAGAGTATGTAATCTGCTCCTGGATACGCAGAGTTCTATTTTTTCTAAACGCACCTGAACGCAGGTAAACACACAGTGTGAATTCGGCTTCATGCACACTACCGCAAGAGGACTGTACGGCATATGTTCAGGCAGAAATCTCTGCATGGGAGTCACAGGTGCAACGGATAGCCATCTGCCGGCAGCCCATTAAAATCAATAAGAAGCTATACAAAAAAATACACACGTGCCCCAATGCAGACAGACTGTATCTGGGTCAGTGCATAACCACTTGCATGTGCATATATTGACATACAGCTGCTGGGTACTTCAGCCCATCATTGAATTTTATGGGCTGCTGGCAGTGGGCTGTACGGGACTTCTGGGCAGAGAATTACGGCCGAATGTACACCCCACATCAGGGGTGCTCAACCTGTGGCCTGTGGGCCGCATGAGGCCCCTAAGTCCTCTAAAGTGGCTCGTGACCTCAAACCAGGGAGGCACATGTTTAGGGTCGGCAACCCGTTGATCGTGATCTGGGCTTGCTGACTCGCCATCTCAGAGCATCAGAGTACAGTGAACCAACGCCAGCAGAGGTGGGACCAGGTGGCCACCGATGGAGGAGAAACTCCTGAATGCAGGAGTTTTGGTACCCTTTTAGAAAGTGCACCGCACCCACAAGATGTAGTATGACAAAGCACAGCTAACCTGCAGGAAATTCACAGGTGCCCTACGCTGCATACACTTTGTGGGTAAACTGCACTGCATCAGTGTGAAAGCAGCCTTATTGGGGGCTGAGGACAGTAAGGGCTTGTTTATATTTGTGGTTTGGGGGGCAGTCAAACCACATAGTTCACTGTGGCTCGCGACCAGTTACCAATTCAATTAAGTGGCCTCCACCCATCAAAAGGTTGAGCAACCCTGCTCTACATTCCTCTTGCACATGTGTGCATATACCCTTTCACCATTTAAAATTGCTATGTGCATTTGTATATATTTAGAAATGTCCTATAAAGGCTTGTACTGTATGTCATTGCCAGTAAAAATGAGGCCTAATTATGAATCCTACTACTGCAGCCACTGTCCACTGGACTCTGGCAAGCAAGGCTGGATTTATATTTCCTGTATTTTAGGCCAACTGTCTTTTCTGCCCTTTCCTGAGAGAATAGGACCAACTGTCACCCTCCATTCAACAACACAACATAAGGGTGACTGTAAGCTGCTCCTGCCAGCCCTGCCAGCCTAGGTCATAGTCATTGTTGGCTGTACAGAAATCCAGCTCTGCTGGAGATTTATTTATTTCACGTACTTATATATCGCTATCAATTTACGCAGCGCTTTACAATATACAGTTAGGTCCATAAATATTGGGACATCGACACAATTCTAACATTTTTGGCTCTATACACCACCACAATGGATTTGAAATGAAACGAACAAGATGTGCTTTAACTGCAGACTGTCAGCTTTAATTTGAGGGTATTGACATCCAAATCAGATGAACGGTGTAGGAATTACAACAGTTTGCATATGTGCCTCCCACTTGTTAAGGGACCAAAAGTAGTGGGACAATTGACTTCTCAGCTGGTTCATGGCCAGGTGTGTGTTATTCCCTCATTATCCCAATTACAATGAGCAGATAAAAGGTCCAGAGTTCATTTCAAGTGTGCTATTTGCATTTGGAATCTGTTGCTGTCAACTCTCAAGATGAGATCCAAAGAGCTGTCACTATCAGTGAAGCAAGCCATCATTAGGCTGAAAAAAACAAAACAAACCCATCAGAGAGATAGCAAAAACATTAGGCATGGCCGAAACAACTGTTTGGAACATTCTTAAAAAGAAGGAACGCACCAGTGAGCTCAGCAACACCAAAAGACCCGGAAGACCACAGAAAACAACTGTGGTGGATGACCGAAGAATTCTTTCCCTGGTGAAGAAAACACCCTTCACAACAGTTGGCCAGATCAAGAACACTCTCCAGGAGGTAGGTGTATGTGTGTCAAAGTCAACAATCAAGAGAAGACTTCACCAGAGTGAATACAGAGGGTTCACCACAAGATGTAAACCATTGGTGAGCCTCAAAAACAGGAAGGCCAGATTAGAGTTTGCCAAAAGACATAAAAAAAAGCCTTCACAGTTCTGGAACAACATCCTATGGACAGATGAGACCACGATAAACTTGTACCAGAGTGATGGGAAGAGAAGAGTATGGAGAAGGAAAGGAACTGCTCATGATCCTAAGCATACCACCTCATCAATGAAGAATGGTGGTGGTAGTGTCATGGCGTGGGCATGTATGGCTGCCAATGGAACTGGTTCTCTTGTATTTATTGATGATGTGACTGCTGACAAAAGCAGCAGGCTGAATTCTGAAGTGTTTCGGGCAATATTATCTGCTCATATTCAGCCAAATGCTTCAGAACTCATTGGACGCCGCTTCACAGTGCAGATGGACAATGACCCAAAGCATACTGCAAAAGCAACCAAAGAGTTTTTTAAGGGAAAGAAGTGGAATGTTATGCAATGGCCAAGTCAATCACCTGACCTGAATCTGATTGAGCATGCATTTCACTTGCTGAAGACAAAACTGAAGGGAAAATGCCCCAAGAACAAGCAGGAACTGAAGACAGTTGCAGTAGAGGCCTGGCAGAGCATCACCAGGGATGAAACCCAGCGTCTGGTGATGTTTATGCGTTCCAGACTTCAGTATGTAATTGACTGCAAAGGATTTGCAACCAAGTATTAAAAAGTGAAAGTTTGATTTATGATTATTATTCTGTCCCATTACTTTTGGTCCCTTCACAAGTGGGAGGCACATATGCAAACTGTTGTAATTCCTACACCGTTCACCTGATTTGGATGTAAATACCCTCAAATTAAAGCTGACAGTCTGCAGTTAAAGCACATCTTGTTTGTTTCATTTCAAATCCATTGTGGGGGTGTATAGAGCCAAAAATGTTAGAATTGTGTCGATGTCCCAATATTTATGGACCTGACTGTATATATATTGTACATTCACATAAGTCCCTAACCCTCAAGGGGTGTACAATCTAAGGTCCCTAACTTACATTCACATACTAGGGCCAATTTAGACAGGAACCAGTTCACCTACCAGCATGTCTTTGGAGAGTGGGAGGAAACCAGAGTACTTGGAGGAAACCCACACAGGCACAGGGAGAACATGCAAACTCCAGGTATGTGGTGCCATGGCTGGGATTCGAACCAACAACCCTAGTACTGCCAGGTGGAAGTGCTAACCATTTAGCCACTGTGCTACCCATGGAGATCAATTAGATCAATGATGTCACAAACATCTCTGCCCTTTGGTATGTGCAGGGAATGCCTTGGCCATAGCTGACCCAGAGGGGCTATGGTCGTGTGACAGCTTCCTATGGGTTCTTCTAAACAGGGTTGGAACAAGTTAGGACTGAACCTAGCTCGCTCGTAGTGTGGAGGGACAGGAAAGGAGAATGGAGAGAGAGGGTAATAAAATGTCTCCAAAGATGCAACCACTATACCCTGACAGGCTATGTAGGAGAACTTTGGTAGCTCATTTATTATGAATGGGCTGTCAACACACCTCAACAGACCAATGAATATTCATGTCTCCTTTTTTCAATGCACCACAATGCTCAGTGTGTGCATTGTGCATTGGCACCTACTGTACAGTATATTATGATAATATTCACAATGAATGGCACCACAATGCACTGCACATTAAACTGTGTATTGCAGTAATGCATATTAATATGCACCATAGCACAATGCAATAGTCCAAATGAGTCCTGACAGGCATCAGAGAAGGAAGAGAGGCAAGAAAAAGATCCTTCCTTTCTCTCTCTCCATACAAATTGTATATTTGCAGGTAACTGTGCAAAGGCTGCAGCACTGTGCAGATTTCATGCAGACATTGTTAAAGTGTTCCTAAACCCCGGACCCGGCATTCACTCTATCTGGTCTCCCACAGGACACACAACTTGGAAGTGCCATTATTGTAGTAAATATAAACTGCTAAATACCTTTCCTCATCAGCAGTTAAAGTAGTCTTGTGACTTCAGCTGATCAGTGGCTTGTAGAAGGAGTTTTCTTTCTGCTCTAGGAGGATGCAGAACCCCTGACCTCTGTCTGGACAGTGCTGCTTGGCCCTGTGCTGATCACATGCACTCTCCCAAGAAAAAAAAATAAACTGTCTAGCAATACACACCAAATTGAGCATGTGCAGAGTGGCTAAGGCTTCAATCTGTCTTATCAAGTGGACATCTGAACAAGAGGAGGGGCAGAGAAGTCAGGATCAAATGGCCTTTTTACACAATGCAGAGGATTAACCCCTTAGGTTCCAAATTGAGTATAACAAGCATGTTTTACTGCATATACAGACTGATTTTACTGTTGTGGGTTTTGTAACACCTTAAGTATGTCCCTGGAATTTGAAAAATTATTGTTACGTAGTATTGTGTTTGTTGCAAGTATGTTATTTGTAAATTATGACAAATATTGCTACATAAAATGACTTTCATTCCATGAAATAGGCTCTCCCATTTTCTTTACACTCACTCTGACCTGAAAACAGAACTTTCATTAAACATTAATGTCTAACACATGTCTACACAGCTGCTGTACTGAATTCTGAATGATTCCTGAAACATTCGTGAAAACGTTTCTGTAAAAAAAAATCTTTAAAATGGTGCTAGCTGTAAATTATTTGTCAGTAGAGAAGAGGAAATGAGTGTTGTTTAATGAAAATACAAAGAATTTGATTGTTGAATAATAAGGCTTATTGTTATAGAACACCCCACAAGATCAGACAGTGCTGTGTCTCCAGTCTATGTATTATATTTCCCAGATATATTCAGCCACTTGGCATGCTTGTCATAAAAGGGTGTAGTTCAAATGGAGTGTCACATCATGACCTAACCACTTGACCATGATGGTGGTGTAATATTAACTTTTTAAGCAGATAAGAATTTCAGTGACGAATTAAGACATTTTTTATATTAAGTACAAAAATCAACGTTCCTATCTATATATCACTGATAAATCCATGGAACCTATACTAAAAACTGCAGACGCAAAACTTTAGAGTGTACCCTAACATTGGACTTCTCTTTTTTGTTCCATTTTGGTTAAATATTACCGCATTTTTGGTATATCTGTTCAATAAGTACAACAACAAAAAATTGTGTTGATCCTGCCAGAAATCTAATGAGCCGCACCCTCTGCCTGTACTGCCTTCAACGGTTACATTGTTTCCAGTTATCTTTGTGAAGTACAAAACACCACATCCCATATCATGGAGAAGAGGTTAGGGGTAGGTGTTCTGTAGTTCAGTTCTAAGGTGACAATGCTGCTCCTCTGTAGATACAGTACAGATACAAGTCAGGAAGTGTGTTACTAACAGGATCACCAGGTAAAATTAAGGAACAAAATCCTGATAAAGGCTAGGTTCACATATGTGTGAGTGGTGCAGCTGCGGATCCGGACAAAATCTGTGCAGCCACACCACCTGCACAGAGGAATGCGGTCACGCTGCCCGCACTGGAAAACGCAACCTGTCTTGGAAATTCGCTTTAACGAATTTCTCCTTACCGTGAGTACTCGCAGTTGGATGCGCAGAAATCCCCCATAAAGCTGTGCGAATCTCGTTTACCACGACTGCAGCTAAACTACACAATTTCTGCCCATACAACTACTTTTAGTTTCTGTTGAGATGTGGGGGGTGGAGCTCCCTATACCTGGAAATGATCACACAACACTTTCAGGTTGCTGTTGGAATTCACATAGAGACTGGCTTCAGACTCAGCCCCCGGTTTTATTACAAACACACACGCCCCCCACATGAATAAGGTCAATTCCCTCCCACAGAACAATGCAATGGGGAGTGCCTATACACAGGATGTACATTCCGATTGGAGCATAGCCTTTCCTATTATCTATCACTGGTCCTCCCCCATGAGCCCTCTGAGGTCAGCAGACTTCCTCCCCTTCCACCCATGAGCCCTCTGTGGAGAGCATATCTCCTCCCCTTCCCCCCATGAGCCCTCTATGGAGAGCATATTTCTTGTTCCAGCTCCTAGCAGTATGTTCATTCCCTGTACAAGCATTCCCTAGAAACATCAGTCTGTACCTGGATGGGCCCGATACGATCTTTATTAAAACACATCCATCCGGATACAGTTCAGGTCGGTAATGGGTTGTAAGATATGCATAAGCCTACACGCGGAGTTCGTACCGCTTGGCGCCTTGCGTTATGAAGTCCATGTGGTACTATGCTGCTGATATGTGGATACAGGCCCGCGGCCCACCGCCAGTGGCATTCGCATCGAATGCTGTGGTGGTATACACGCCGGTCTATAAGCGCAGATCTGCTATCTCATCCATTACCGAGCTGAGTACTGTAATACATACATTGTACATGCGCATGGCCCAATTGCAGCCTTCAGAGCTTTAATTAAGCCACACGAGAGACATATGAATAACACTCATATATGACACATTTAAAGTTCAACCAACAATACAAAATTTCCATGACAAACCGTACTGGGAACTGAGGTTCCCGTGTGGGCTGTGTAGCAATCGTGCACACAGAGATGGATGCAAGCTCCATTTTGGCAAAGGCCTCCATCTTCGATCATTTTCTACTCCCAAATCAGCTTCCCTCATCCCCCCTCCCTCTCTGTTGAGTGACACGTGGTCCCAAGATGCTGAGTTCAAAAAGGTATCAAGGCCCAGCTCATGGCTATAAACCTCAATTAGCCTGGCACCCATATGTCTGCGAGACTCTTGCTGGAGAAGGATCGTAAAGCCATAAACCAAGTCCTTCACTGAGTTCAAAGACATTCCAGATAAGCCAAAAAGCAGACATCACATTCAAGACCCACTTTCCCCTATGATTACATATCTTGGAATATGAGAGACTTACATAAAACCCAGGCATATATTCAGACCGCTCACTTTAATACAAGTCGCCTGATAGGTTACACCCCCTAGCTGACAGCTACAGGAGAGCAGAAAATGATATCTCCTTAACCATCCCAGCAGGTACGTCATATTTCATACCTAGACGTTCAGCAGATGATTCTGCGTATTAATCTACCCGTGGGTGGAATGTTACATGTACCTAGGAAAAGTTATCGACCATAGTATAATTTGGGAGGGCTTTGGTCAGAGCCCGAGTTCCCCACCTACAACTCCCTCCCCAAATGAGGCGATTGGTTCTCTGCTTCAGGGAGACACCCTGCTGAGTTCCTAGAAAAGCTAAGCTGAGTCGAGCTAAGTTGAAGATTCTCCCTTGTAACATCGGAACCAACTCTGAGAGACGGCCCTTTTGCTCTGAAACTTGAAAGCTGCATACCCAAGGCTTTTGGCAAGTACTGTATCTATCTAAATTCCTTTCTGTTATCTCTTTGCTGTGCTATTGCTCTCTGTATATTTAGATATATATATTGGCTACATCTTTTTCTGTAAATATTTGTATTGCACCCTTTTGACCTTTTAGTATAAATCTTACTTTCTGAAAGTGTTGAACTGTTTCTAAAGCTCTTTAATGCAAACTAAGAACCCCTGTCTCTGAAGAGCGCTACTGTGTGTGTTTAAACCTCTGTATAACCTGCCTGAGATGACAGTGGTATACAGACGATTATTCAACCATCATAGTGTTATTGCTGATATTGCCGAGTTTCCTCTTTCTCTGTACAAAAAGGATGTGGTGGCAGTGTGAGGGTTAATTGTGTACTTAACATGGCCCAGTAACAACCGCTCCCAGGCTGCTGGCACACAGATTGTGGTCCATTAGCTGGAAAATCTTTGCGCAGGGTGCAGCTGGGCATGGCATTGTTACGCACGTGACAGCGCGGTTTTAGTTTGGCTTGTCCTTGTCACTAGTTTGGTGAGAAGGGCTGGGGTCTGATACCGCGATCATCACGGAGGAAGTGCAGGGACTTCTTCCCTGCGTGTCACGGGGCACGGGAGCCCATTCAAATGAATGGGCTCTCGTGCCCCGCAAAACGTGGCTCGCACAGCCGCATATATGTGAACCAGGGGTTAAAGAAAGCTAAGCAGCATTACATCTAGGTTCTTGTGCAAGACAATTTTCGTTCTTGGGTTTAGAAACACTTTAAAGTGAAGTTCCACATGAAAAAAAAAAAAAAAGTCAGCAGCTCCGATCTTTGCATCATTCAAAAGGTACAGCTGCCTATGGCTATTTCCATTGATCCCTTCGTCCACTGTGTCCAGTAGTGATGTAGGGGCCAGTGTAATGAACCACAGAGTACAGGGGTAAACCAGGCATAAGAACCACCTGTGTTTTTCGTATATACTGTATGTGTATATATATATATATATATATATATATATATATATATATACAGTCATGGCCGAAATTGTTGGCACCCTTGATATTTCTCCAGGAAATCATGTATTTCTCACGAAACGTATTGCATTAACACATGTTTTGCTATACACATGTTTATTCCCTTTGTGTGTATTGGGACAAAACAAAAAAAGGGAGGAAAGAAAGCAAATTCGACATAATGTCACACAAACCTCCAAAAATGGGCTGGACAAAAGTATTGGCACCCTTTCACAACTGCGGATAAATAAGAATGTTACAAGCATGTGATGCTCCTGTAAACTCACCTGGGGCAAGTAACAGGTGTGGGCAATATAGAAATCACACCTGAAAGCAGATAAAAAGGAGAGACGTTCACTTAACCTTTGCATTGTGTGTCTGTCTGTGCCACACTAAGCATGGACAACAGAAAGAGGAGACGAGAACTGTCTGAGGACCTGAGAACCAAAATTGTGGCAAAATATCAACAATCTCAAGGTTACAAGTCCATCTCCAGAGAACTAGATTTGCCTTTGTCCACAGTGCGCAACATTATCAAGAAGTTTGCAACCCATGGCACTGTAGCTAATCTCCCTGGTCGTGGACGGATGAGGAAAATTGATGAAAGATTGCAACGCAGAATAGTCCGGATGGTGGATAAGCAGCCCCAAACATGTTCCAAAGACATTCAAGCTGTCCTGCAGGCTCAGGGAGCATCAGTGTCAGCGCGAACTATCCGTCGACATTTAAATGAAATGAAACGCTATGGCAGGAGACCCAGGAGGACCCCACTGCTGACACAGAGACATAAAAAAGCAAGACTACAGTTTGCCAAAATGTACTTGAGTAAGCCAAAAGCCTTCTGGGAAAACGTCTTGTGGACAGATGAGACCAAGATAGAGCTTTTCGGTAAAGCACATCATTCTACTGTTTACCGAAAACGGAATGAGGCCTACAAAGAACAAAACACAGTACCTACGGTAAAATATGGTGGAGGTTCAATGATGTTTTGGGGTTGTTTTGCTGCCTCTGGCACTGGGTGCCTTGACTGTGTGCAAGGCATCATGAAATCTGAGGATTACCAAAGGATTTTGGGTCGCACTGTAGGGCCCAGTGTCAGAAAGCTGGGTTTGCGTCCAAGATCCTGGGTCTTCCAGCAGGACAATGACCCCAAACATACGTCAAAAAGCACTCAGAAATGGATGGCAAAGAAGCGCTGGAGAGTTCTGAAGTGGCCAGCAATGAGCCCAGATCTAAATCCCATTGAACACCTGTGGAGAGATCTTAAAATTGCTGTTGGGAAAAGGTGTCCTTCCAATAAGAGAGACCTGGAGCTGTTTGCAAAGGAAGAGTGGTCCAAAATTCCGGGTGAGAGGTGTCAGAAGCTTATTGATGGTTATAGGAAGCGACTGATTTCAGTTATGTTTTCCAAAGGGTGTGCAACCAAATATTAAGTTAAGGGTGCCAATACTTTTGTCCAGCCCATTTTTGGGGTTTTGTGTGACATTATGTCATATTTGCTTTTCTGCCTCTGTTTTATATTTGTTCCAATACATACAAAGGGAATAAACATGTGTATAGCAAAACATGTGTTAATGCAATACCTTTTTTGTGTGAAATACTTGATTTTCAGGAAAAATATCAAGGGTGCCAACAATTTCGGCCATGACTGTATATACTTTTTTTTGAGAGAGATGTGATTTTCAGCTTTCTTAACAGACATTTTTCTTGAGTAAACATCTTTCAAACATATGCCATTGTAAAACAAGTAATGTTTGTGGAAGACTCATTTTGCTGTCCTTTAATGCAATGGGAAAATAGATGCTATTGTAGTATATGTCAGCACTGAAAACTGTTCATCAAGAAAGTACACATTTTAGCTGTTCCTATTGTTTTAGAGGAGCTAGAGGAGCTCTTGTCAAACACTGGACCTAAGCTTGATTGTAGTTCTGTGAATAAGAATCAACAAAATCCTGACCTTATTGCATATTTGATCTATGGCAGTGGTCTCCAAACTGCGGCCTGGGGCCGGATGCGGCCCTTTGTTTGCTTTTATCCGGCCCTTGGGGCATTATTCCCCCCACCATCAGCAACAGTGGGGTATAGTTCCCACCACTGACACCAACAATGGAGCACTATTCCTTCCACTAACACCAATAATGGGGCACTATTCCTTCCACTAACACCAATAATGGGGCACTATTCCTCCCACTGACACCAATGATGGGGCACTATTCCTCCCACTGACACCAATGATGGGGCACTATTCCTCCCACTGACACAAATGATGGGGCACTATTCCTTCCACTGAGAACAATAATGGGGTATTATTCCTCCCACTGAAACCAATGATGGGGCACTATTCCTCCCACTGATACCAATGATGGGGCACTATTCCTCCCACTGAAACCAATGATGGGGCACTATTCCTCCCACTGATACCAATGATGGGGCACTATTCCTCCCACTGACACCAATGATGGGGCACTATTCCTCCCACTGACACCAATGATGGGGCACTATTCCTCTCACTGACACCAATGATGGGGCACTATTCCTCCCACTGATGCCAACAATGGGAAACTATTCCTCCCATTGATACCAGTGATGGGGCACTAAATCTCCCGTTAATACCAATGATGAGGCATTGTTTACTCCCACTGATGCCAGGGCATTTTCTTTGCCCACTGGCCGCAGTCCGGCCCCCCCTAAAGTCTGAAAGACAGCAAACTGGCCCTTTGTTTATAAGTTTGGAGACCCCTGATCTATAGTAATTCGCTGCCATTGAGAGCCTTTACATAGAAATGCATTGTTTGTAGAAACTGATGTAGATACTCAATCTGATAGGACAATGTCCATGTGGAAATGGCTGCCAAACTTTCCAAGATAAAAGGCCAGCAACACAAGTTGAAAGACTGTGCCAGTGGAAAACAGAAGCCACACTAGTGAAAGCCCATTTTCCTGCAATTGCTTGAAACGCCTGAAGCCCTGTTTGCTATGGAAATTGTGGACCAGCTATAACGGAAACTAAGTGAATTTTTGTATATCCCTACTGAATAAAAACTAGTGCATTTGCTAGGAAAGTATAGGTAGCATGTGCGTGTGTGTATTTATGCATTTTATTCATATTTGTAGCTCTCTGTATGTCTTGTATTCCCATAAGCATAAATACAGTAATTAGTATACATAACATTCTTGTTTAGTAAAGGCACTTTCATTTTGTTTCCTTGGCTTTACTGAAAGAGTTAGACAAACAGCAATAATTAGATAACAAAAATTAGAGGAATGGGCAGAGGGACAGGTAAGTATAAAGCTTCTTCATGTGAATCTTTTTTAACCAAGCTACAGAGATGTTTTAATGCATAGGTGCAAAGGCACTTAATGTGGGCTGTTCTCAGCTCCTCTTCTCCTGCTTGTGTGACCCCTGTGGAGAGCCATAATAGCAAAGTATCCATCCAATGATATGATCGGTAAATATCTGTAGATGAGAAAAATGATGTTTCAGTTTGCAGGTCATTCTCATACTGATTGGCAGGCAGTGTTGGCACCAAACACTGACCAGAGGGGGGACATTGTAATTTTAATGAGTTGGCGCCCTTACTATGAAAGCAATAAAAGGAGATGCCATCCAAACTGAATAGCACTGTTCCAGACCAAAGCCTTTCCTCCACCGCGAACTCCTGGTGCCAGCAAAAGAACTCGTCCAAGCTCAAAATCCTCGAGAAGCAACAAAACATAAGCTGCACTCCAATGACGTCAATTCCTCTAGATGTCTTTATTCAGCCACAAGCAACACAAGCAGTACAACAACGCACATAATGTCTCAGCCCAGGGACCATTCCTTCTTTATGTGATTCACCATGATAGGATTAGTCATAAGGTTCAATATGAGATCTGGGAACTGGGAAAAATTGTTAAAGGATAGTGATCATATGAAGCCATTTATTATCACATAGTTGTTTGGCTCCATTTTAAATCATAATGATAAGAGAAATTACCCAAATTGCCCTGATCAAAAGTTTCCATACCCTGGAATATTTGGCCTTCGTACAGACACACAAGGAGACACACACATGTTCAAATGGCAATTAAAGGTTAATTTCCCACATCTGTGGCTTTTTAAAATGCAATTATTGTCTATGTTTAAATAGTCAATGAGTTTGTTAGCTCTCACATGAATTCACTAAGCAGGCTAGATACTGAGCTATGGGGAACAGAAAACAACTGTCAAAAGACCTGCGTAACAAGGTCATGGAACTTTATAAAGGAAAAGGATAATAAAAGATATCCAAAACCTTAAATACGCCAGTCAGTACTGTTCAATCACTTATTAAAAAATCCGGGATCTCTTGATACCAAGCCATGGTCAGGTAGACCAAGAAAAGTTGTAGCCACAACTGCCAGAAGAATTTTCGAGATACAAAGAAAAACCCACAGGTACTCTCAGGAGAAATACAGGTTGCTCTTGAAAAAGACAGTGTGGTTGTTTAAAGGAGCACAATACTTGAACAAAAATGAGTTGCATGGTTGAGTTGTCACAAAGAGGCCTTTACTGCACCAATGCCACAAAAAAGCCTGGTTACAATATGTTCAACAACATCGTGACACGACTTACAGCTTCTGGCACACTGTAATCTGGAGTGACAAGACCAAAATAGAGCTTTATGGTCACAACCATAAGCGCTATGTTTGGAGAGGGGTCAACAAGGTAGAGAATAAACAGATGGCGCACACACCTAGTGCATTATCCAAGGTTTATTAAAAAGTATGAAAAGTAAAAACATACTCACAGACGAAGCATGTATCGAAAAACATTTGCATTATGACGATGGCCACAACGGCAAGCAAGGTGTTCCAACTGTCAGTGCAGTCAAATGGCTGACACCAATGGAGGCATCACCAGCAAGGCTTTTATCATCCATCCACTACACATCTGCACCAGAGGCTGGTCAGTAGCTCTGAGGAAAGGGATCTGTCCTCGAAACGCGTCAGCCATTTGACCGCACTGACAGTTGGAACACCTTGCTTGCCATCGTCATTATGCAAATGCTTTTTAGATACATGCTTCGTCTGTGAGTATGTTTTTACTTTTCATACCTTTCAATAAACCTTTGATAATGCACTAGGTGTGTGCGCCACCTGTTTATTCTCTGTCTAGTGGCTGATCTCCCTGTCTGAGGAGGGCTTCACCCCAGAAGCATTTCCTTTGGTGTTCGCTGTCCTGGTTCCCTTGGCTTCCCTTTTGGCTGTGCATTTCCTGAGGCGCTGGAGAGTACATACGATATCCAGGGGTCAACAAGGTCTAAAGCGACAAGAATACCAATGTTTTCTGGGGGGGAGGATGAGCTCTAAAGGCATAGGGGAATCTTGAGAAAAAATTGATGGCAAGATGAATGCAACATGTTATCATAAAATACTGGCAGACAATTTGAATACTTCTGCACGAGCTGTGCATGGGATGCTCTTGGGCTTTCCAGCACGACAATGACCCTAAGCACAAGGCCAAATTGACCCTCCAGCAGTTACAGCAGAAAAATGTGAAGGTTCTGGCATGGCCATCACAATCTCCTGACCTTAATATTATCGAGCCAATCTGGGGAGATCTCAAACATGTGTTCATGCAAGATGACCAAAGACTTTGTATGACCTGGAGGCATTTTGCCAAGACGAATGGGCAGGTATACCACCTACAAGAATTCAGGGCCTCATAGCCAACTAGTATAAAAGACTGTACGCTGTCATTGATGCTAAAGGGGGCAAGTCACAGTATTAAGAACTAAGGGTATGCAGACTTTGAAACGCGTCATTTCATTTGTTTACTTGTTGCCATTCTGTTATGACCTACAGTTGAAGATGAATCCCATACAAAATACAAGAAATGTATTTTGCCTGCACACTCATGTTTTCTTGGAAAATGGTACATACTGTATTTTTATTAACTCAAAATGTACACATATTGAAAATACAGTTTAGATTCCCTATACAGATATATACCTAGATACATAAGGGCTCATGCTGACAAGCATTCTTTTCAAATACAGATGCATGTGTTTAAATGTGCAAACACAGCATTTGACAAGAAAAAGCTGCATTTGACTTGCTATGCCTGCAGTTGAAATGCACATCAATAGGACTTGCTAGGGCCAAAAAAACAAAAAGTAGCACAATGCATGCACAGATAAAACGCAGCATCTGAACTGTCATGTGCATTGCTCAGCTAAAGTCAGTGGGATTTTCTGATCTGCAATCGACATGCATTCCAAACACTATCAAATATAGGAAAACAGCGCACCTTGACATGAGCTCTTAAAGTGGAACTTGGCTTGCTCTTCTGATTTTTTTTTATCCCTACTTTCCTGTTATGCAGTTTTGTCCTTGATTTAGATACTCATCTGTCCTGTGGATCCAGCGTTGTCCTACTGTGATCTGTTGTTCAGGTGTGGCAGCCCAGGTCTTGCACCGCCTCTTGGTCCTTCTCAGTGATTTAAAGTCGACTGCCTTTGTTGGGCTCAGGCAGCCAACCTCCAGTGATGTGCACTGGCTCCACCCACTGTTCACTATGTCTTCCTACTGAATCAGTCTCTGGGGATATGTGACATGGTAGACCTAGGAGGTTGAGGGAGCAGACATGTCATTCTTGGGGAGGTGTGTCCAGCCAAAAGGTGTATTAACCACTTGCCCTCCAGAGGATTTACCCCCCTTCCTGACCAGCCCGTTTTTTGCAATATGGCGCTGCGTTACTATAACTGACACTTGCACGGTCATGCAACACTGCACCCAAATTAAATTTACGTCCTTTTTTCCCCACAAATAGAGCTTTCTTTAGGTGGTATTTGATCGCCTCTGCGATTTTTATTTTTTTGCGATATAAACCAAAAAAAGAATGAAAATTTTGAGAGAAAAAACAATATTTTTTACTTTTTTTGCTATTAAACATATCCAGAAACAAAATTTTAAAGATCAAATTTCGTCATAAATTTAGGCCAAAATGTATTCTGCTACAAGTCTTTGCTAAAAAAAAATCCCAATACATGTAAATTAATTGGTTTACGTGAAAGTTATAGGGTCTACAAATGGCGGTATATATAATGGAATTTTTTTTTATACTAGTAATGGAGTTAACATCTGGGGCAATCAAAGGGTTAATTGTGTGCTCTGTGCTGTTTTACTATTGTGTATGTGTGTGTTGTACTGTGTAAGCACATTGCTGAGTATTGCTCTGCTATGCAGAGCAATGCAAAGCAGTGTGCTGGAGCTGACAGGGGAGAGATCTATATTGTTTACATACAGACCTCTCCCCCATCAGTAATACTCAGCGATTGCTGGGTGCCAGTGGGGAATCACCGGCCGGGACCTGGTGATCGACAGCTGAAGCCGCCAATGGTGGCGCGGGTAGGACGCATGCCCCCTACCCGAAGATGCAAAATCATGGATATATACGTGATTTTGCGCAGCCCTGCCGCCCTGTAGCAGTATTTCTGCTACAGGGCGGCAGGAAAGCTTAAAAAAGAAAACACACAAAAAATAAAAAAGCAGCCATTTGTGCTGAGGAGGGACTAAGGAGTGCAGGGAGCCATATATCTCTGGGGGATTAAGGTCAGCTTTCTTAACTGTACCTGTAGATGTCATTGTCCTAGTAAAGGACACTACAGAACAAGCATTACTTCCTAGATAGAATTGTCACAGAGACATCTTCAGGTCATCAAATGTAATTGCAATATCTAATTTCAATTCAATCACGTAGCTAGACTGTAAAAATGTGATTAGTCACAATCATATGTACACAATAAAAACAGCTTGGAGCATTATAAACTATGCTAGTAGAAGGTTAACAATTTAAAGTTTTTTATCTTGTGAACTTTTTTTTTTATGTCAGTGATTCATTCAGTTACATTTTCATGCATCTTCAAAAAAAAGATGGTAATTTAATTACATCCTATCTAATTTGAAATGTATACAATATAACTGCTGTATATCTGTAAGACCATTCCACTCTTTTCTGCTTTTTTAGAGTAGCAATAATCAGCTCAGTTTCATCGGCTGATGAATAATGAAAAGGCACTCTTTATAACACACAGAAAATATATGTAAAAGTTTCCAATCTAGATCATTAAAATTGTATGTATACATGTTTATGTTGAGTGAAGCCAATTTACTTCAATCAACGGTAAGAAGTCTAGGTGGCTGTTGATTTCCCTCTTAGATACAAGCACCTGCTCTGTATTCCACTTACAATTATCATGCAGCTATCATTCCTCCTAGAAAATGCAAAATATTGATGCCAAGGATTTTACTATTAGGGCTCGTTTACACTTGCGGTCGGGGGCAATAAAAAAAGTATTACCACCCCCCCCTTTTTCTTAAACTAGCACAGCGGCCAGACAGAGTTCTACACATGCTGTGGGCATGATGTTTTGCACCATTAGCCATAGTAAAAATTACACTCCCTGTAGCATTTTTTGGTATTAATAGCGTCAAACATAACCAATTCACGTGAATAAGGCTGTGCTGCAACCACAAGCTAAACACTAGACTTGTGGTTGTACCGCAGTATTCCCACTCAAAAACCCCATTTGGCTGTCAAAAAAAAGCTGGCATTCAGGAGGTGGTAGTTTTGACTCCTGAATGCCTGTTAGCTACTCTTGTACCACATTCTGAAAAGCGATTCAAATCTGGGCAAAAATACATTCAATTAAACATATTCCGTAATAGCCACAAAAGATACTGTATAGGTCGATTTTGTGTGCATCTAATAATTTTTCAAATCCAGATTTAACCTTGTAAAAGTACTGATGACATCATCAATGTGTTGTACATAGCCTGTGCAGCAAGCAGAGCTGTGGGAGAGTCCCTGAAAGTTCACCCACTTCAGGCTGTCTGCAGAAAACTACAGGGGGTGTGGGGGGCGGAGACAAGACCAGTCACCCTGCACAAGGAGAGAGAGCAGCAGTGATCGGTCTTTATTACAGGAAGCTCCTGCACAGAGGTAAAGTTTCACACTGGATTACTCTACAGATCTAGAAGAAATGCACAAAGCACACCAAGATTCAAGGAAGAATGTGCATGCTTATATTTAGAAAATATTTGGTTATCCTGGAGTTTAGCTTTAGCAAAATCATTGCATGGCCCCCAGTCTCTCCATCTACCAGCTTATGCAAACCTGTTACTTCATTTGATGGACCAAGTAATATTTTTGATTTAATGCCCCTCCTCAACAGCACAAACTCAGCTTTCACAGAGCAGGTGCTTGTTTTTAAGGGGGAAAAACCCTTCCCTGAAGAGAACAGTATAAGTACTCATTTAGTCTAGGGCAGATTTAAAGTGCAAAAACTTAAATTTTCCCACCCCCCTTCTAATCCATTATGTAACAGAATTTTTTAGCTTACTTGGTGAAGCAACATATACTCATAGTTCAGGTCCCTTGCTTGTTTTCTGCCCAGAGTCGGGTTTTAAAGCTGACAAATACTCTCCTTACTCCATGTACCTATGGGCTTCCTCCCCACCATATGTCCCATGAAGCTGCTCCTCTTTGCCAGTGGTGACCTCTCTAAATTCATTACCAGCAGCCTTTATTATACATGAGATTGTTGAGGGTCCACCCACATACAGGAGGAGAAGGAAAGTGCCTGCTGATGGGAAAGTGCAGAATAAGGTACGTAAGGCCTCATTCAGTTGTGGTAAAATGGGAGACATGAGTTTTTCCGCAACTGTCACATGACAAAACACGAGAATAGCGGTAAAACACACGTGTAAACATTTGATCTCTGAGCTTCTTTTACCATGACAAGCTTGTCAAATGAATGGGCTGCCCTTATGAATGACACGTGGAATCATGAAAATTGCGCAAACAAAAATGCGCGTCTGAATGTGAGTTCTTGCTACACGAAGTTTGAACAGGGGCCCAATTCTCTGCTTTAAACCTCCCAGAGCATTAAATAAACCTTTCTTTTTTTGGGGGGGGGTGGCGGTAGGGGTTCATACTACCAGTACTTTACTACTGACTAGAGTTCAGTTTTCAGGGCACTATAAACAACTATGACAAAAAGAATATAATATATATATAATAATATAAAATAAGAAATAAAAAAAATGAATTATATATATATATATCTTATAAAGATAATATCCAACTAAAAATCATTATGCTATTCTAAAAACAAATACATACATTACTGAGGCCTACTAGTTCTTTTCACAGCAATTGGACAATGGTACCCAGCTTAGGCTGGCCATACATTATACAATTTTCTTGAGAACTGTGCTCTAGATTTACCAAAATCCATATAATATGAGGTCAAATCTAAACAACACTTTCAATTGTATCCAATTAGGCAGGCCCTTGCACTACATAGTTGAAGGTAAATCTAAAGGAAATTGGACAGAAAATTGTATAGTGTATGGCCAGCCTTACAGATAGAATTCCCTTTAAAGTGTATTAAAAGCCACACCTTTTTTAATGACATGGTAGAGAAGGGTTAAAACCCATATATAGTATCTAATCCTATGCAAGTTTGTAATTTGGGCATCAGTTGGAACTGATGCCCAAAATTGAGGATTTTACCTCATCTCTTAATCTGAAGACAGCTCATAAATGTTGAATTTTCCCTTGTATTCTGTAACAGGACAAAGAGGGGCATGAATCCCCTCAGCAGAGACACATACAGCAATAAAAAATTGGGACCCTTCCCTACTCTACCCAACATTACCCATTAAAAGATAAAATACCAAAACCAGCTGACATCCAAACTTTGCAGGCTAGGAGTTTTAGGAAGAGGCTCCCCATTCCAGATGCATGAGTCAGCTGCTCACAGATTACATAAAAAGGGCCATTTCTTCTTCCCATGTGAGTTGCTAATTTACTAGTGTTTCTCAGTACATTTAAACTTCACTTAGTTTGTATGCTCTCTTGGTCTTGGAGGTATATCCATCTACCCAGTGTCTCTATCCTGGTCTACAGTTCCCTGTTGTTGTGAGATTGTCCACCGGAAGCCCTTACTATGTAATGTGCTTAATTTTAACTGTCACAATGTCAGTTGCCATTTGTCTTTTCACCACAATAAATCTGTTAATATACTACAGCCATGGCCAAATGTTTTGAGATCGACACAAATAATAATTTTCACAAAGTCTGCCTTAGTTTTTATGATGGCAATTGCATATTCTCCAAGATGTTATGAAGAGTGATCAGATGAATTGCAATTAGTTGCAAAGTCCCTCTTTACCATGAAAATGAACGTAACCCCCCCAAAAAAAATTCCACTGCATTTCAGCCCTGCCACAAAAGGACAAGCTGACATTGTGTCAGTGATTCTCTCGTTAACACAGGTGTCAGTATTGATGAGGACAAGGCTGGAGATCACTGTAGAATAACAGACTAGAAGCTTTAAAGGGAGGGTGGTGCTCAAATCATTGTTCTTCCTCTGTAAACCATGGTTACCTGCAAGGAAACGTGCAATCATCATTGCTTTGCACAAAAATTGATTCACAGGCATAGATATTGCTGCTAAGATTGCACCTAAATCAACCATTTATCAGATCATCAAGAACTTCAAGGAGAGAAGTTCAATTGTTGTGAAGAAGGCTTCAGGGCACCCAAGAAAGTGCAGCAAGCACCAGGATTGTCTCCTAAAGTTGATTCTGCTGTGAGATAGCAGCACCACCAGTGCAGAGCTTGCTCAGAAATGGAAGCAGGCAGGTATGAGTGCATCTGCATGCACAGTGAGGCAAAGACATTTGGAAGATGGCCTGCTGTCAAGAAGGGCAGCAAAGAAGCCACTTGTCTTCAGGAAAAACATCAGGGACAGACTGATATTCTGCAAAAGGTACAGGTATTGGACTGCTGAGGAGTGGGGTAAAGTAATTTTTCAGATGAATCCCCTTTCCGAATGTTTGGGGCATCCGGAAAAAATCTTGTCCAGAGAAGAAAAGGTGAGCGCTACCATCAGTCCTGTGTCATGACAACAGTAAGGCATCCTGAGACCATTCATGTGTGGGGTTACTTCTCAGCCAAGGGAGTGGGCTCACTCACAATTTTGCCTAAGAACACAGCTATTAAAGAAGGATGGTACATAAACATTCTCCGAGAGCAACTTCTCCCAACCATCCAAGAACAGTTTGGTGACGAACAATGTCTTTTCCAGCATGATGGAGCATCTTGCCATAAGGAAAAATAATTAATATGTTACTTGGGGAACAAAACATCGAAATTTTGGGTCCATGGCCAGGAAACTCCCCAGGACTTAATTCCATTGAGAACTTGTGGTCAATTCCCAAGAGGCAAGTGAACAAAAAAAACCCTACAAATTCTGACAAACTCCAAGCATTGATTATGCAAGAATGGGCTGCCATCAGTCAGGATGTGGCCCAGAAGGTGATTGACAGCATGCCAGGGCGAATTGCAGAGGTCATGAAAGAGAAGGGTCAACACCACAAATATGGACTCTCTGCATAAACTTAATGTAATTGTCAATAAAGGCCTTTGACAACTATGAAATGCTTGTAATTATACTTCAGTATACCATAGTAACATCTGACAAAAAGATCTAAAAACACTGAAGCAGCAGACTTTGCTAAAATTAATATTTGTGTCGTTCTCAAAACCTTTGGTAAGTGCCGTATACTCAGATTGCACCCTGATGTTCTAATCACTTTACTTTCTAAGCCTTTTCTGCCTATTCTATCAGCATGCTTCTTGTGAGCACAAGAAACAATTGGCTCCATGTGCTGCTTCTTCCTCTCACTCTCCAGTTCTGCTATACAGAGGCTGATACTAGGTCAAATCCAAGTACTTACACTGCTTTTATTTAATTAATACATTTAATGATGTTTTACAGAGCTGCTTTAATATGTGTCTGTTATAGCTGTCTGGAGTTCATAGTGGAGTGCTAGTACAACTAGTTGTCACCCAGTGCTCTGAGCTGCCAACAAATAGGCTCCTTCATGCCATACCAGGCCTCCCCCTACACCAGCCAAGACGTTTAAGTCACTGGCAGTTTTTGGACTGTTATCACCATGCTGATGTGCAGAACAATATATGGAACTGTCAACTGTGCCTCACAGTTCTTGGGAAGATAGTTCTAAGAACAGACACTAGACGTCGTCTGTCAGAACTGAATGTCTGACTAAGTCTTACGCAGTCAGTTTTTTTTTCTGTTGCAAGGCATCCTGCAGTACAGGTTCAGACTAGCAAGTTTATCTCTGTCCATCATTCGAGGGAGAATATCAGACACTGCATTGTTACAAAAATTGGAGCAAATTAAATATTGTACTATTACCCATCTCAAATCGAATGTGTTCTTACATTTTGAAAACTGCATTAGAGAAGTAACAGCTGTAATGTGACTGGCTAGTGACAGCAACACACATTTCTTTTTTTGACATGTAGATTTCTATGTACTCGTTTACGCAGACATACTAATCTGATCTGTACACCTTGGCGAAGGGCTGTCTTCGCCCATGTAGGTTGCAGAGGTGTTCAGAGTAGCATTGTGCAGGGCTGTGGATAAGGGGGTGCCACCGGTCCTCCTGTATGGGGCCCAGACCAGCAGAAAGACCCAGGCAGTTGGGTAAATTGAATGTGGGCAGGGAGGGTGATCAGCACAGCGCGGGTGCAATTACTGAAACCGATCCCCTGTATGGTTCTCTGCTAAAAGCTGGCTTCATCTCCTCTCCCTCTCGCCAGCTTCTAGCTGCTGCAAAAACAGCCATACAGGGGATCGGTTCCAGTAATTGACCCCCCCCTTCACCGCACTGATCAGCCCTCCCTATGCACCATACGTTTCACCCTGCTGCCCAGACCCCACTGTGTACCCCCACCCCCGCACTGATGCCAGCTTCTAGCTGCTGCAAAAACAGCCATACAGGGGATCGGTTCCAGTAATTGACCCCCCCTTCGCCGCACTGATCAGCCCTCCCTATGCACCATACGTTTCACCCTGCTGCCCAGACCCCACTGTGTACCCCCACCCCCGCACTGATGCCGGCTTCCCTCCTCTCCTTCCCACCGGGAGCTGCAAGCACACAATAGGATCCTTCAGGATGGCGAGTAGGGGAAAGGTATGGTAAATATGTCACATTTACCTGCCCATTCCTTTCCTGAACAAACACAATGAGTGATCGGTACTGATTACTCAGTGTGTTCATTCATAACTGAAGCATAGTAAACTGTGTTTATTGGGGGGGGGGGGGCTGTCAGGTTGGCTGTATGGGGCCTTGTGGTTTCTGACAGCAGCCCTGGCTGTGTGCAGGCAGCCTATTCAAATCACTGACAGGCTGCCAGCTGCATAGACCTGCATGGAACCCCAAGCACATCCCCAAGGACAGACTGGGGAAGATTTACTGAAATCGGAGCACTGGAGCCAATCAGCTTCTAACTTCATATTGTTCAGTTAAGCTTTGACTTTAAAACCTGGAAGCCCCACTATTGTGTTCTGATTTGTGCAATGGACCAGCATGGATGTACGCTTCAGATTGCTCTTAGAGATCCATGCAGGTCTGTGCAGCTGGCTGTCATTAACCATTAGCCGCCCGGCCTATAGCCGTTTGGCGGCCGCAAAAATGCATTAGCTTTCCGGGGTGTACGCCATTTGGCGTCCTCCCGCACATGCGCAGTTCGCGCGGTTGCAGAGCTGCGCAGCGGCGCGATCTATCACCGGCCGTGTACCTCGGACACGGCCGATGACAGATCTGAGTACCGGCCCCTGTTGCCGGTACTATGTGACCTGCTGTGACCAATCACAGCAGGTCACATGACAGTTGTATACAATGGATGGCTTCATTCATGTCATCCATTGTATACTAGTGTCTAGCTGTGAATGGTCACAGCAGGTCACATGCACATGTCATGTGATTAGCTGTGGCCAAATCACAGCTAAGCACAAAAAAAAAAAAACCCTGAATGAATCGATGTCATTCAGGTAAATGCTTGCTTATAGCAAAGTAATTCTTTGCTATAAGCAAATTGTGTAAAAAAAAAAAATACTGATCACTTCCCCAAAGTAGTGCAATGTTACTATGGTAACATTGTACTACTTTGGTCATAGTAAAATATGAAAAAAAAATCTTTAAAAAAAAAAAAAATGTAATAAAAAATTAAAAAAATAAAATAAAATAAATATATATATATATATATATATATTTATTTTTTTTTTGCATACTGTCACCAGTCAGTGTCCCTGTTCACCGCCATGCCAGTTATATGATGACGCTGTACTGCACTGGTGACAGTATGTAAAAAAAAAAATAGTGAAAATAATTTTTTTAATGTTTTAATTTTCTGAAAAAATTATGACAAAAATACAACTTCAAAAAACTCGCCATTCCTCTTATAAAGTACGTCGGACTGTCTACTTTACAAAAAGGGGTCATTTGGGGGATATCTGTACTGTTCTGACATTCTTGGACCTCAAGAAATTAGATTGGCTGTCAGTACTTCAGGATTGATCAATTTTCAGATCTATACCATAGTTTGTGAACTCTATAACTTTCCTACAAACTAAAAAATACATCCTAATTTGGGTTATTTTCACCAAAGACATGTAGCAGAATACATCTTGGCCTAAATTTATGAAGAACAATTGTTTATTTGTAAACTTTTATAACAGAAACGAAGAAAAACGTGTTTTTTTTTCAAAATTTTTGGTCTTTTTTTGTTAATTTAGCAAAAAATAAAAACCCCGGTGGTGGTTAAATACCACCAAAAGAAAGCTCTAGTTGTGTGAAGAAAATGATAAAATTTTAGTTTGGGTACAATGTTGTATGACCGCGCAATTGTCATTCAAAGTGTGAGAGCGCTGAAACCTAAAAAATGGCCTGGGCAGGAAGGTGTAAAATTGCCCGGTATTGAAGTGGTTAAAATGAACAGACTGCCTGCATGGGGCTGCATGAGACATGTGTACATCCCGCACCCTTGTGAATAAGGCCTAAATGTAACCTTAACCACCAGCGGATCACCCCATGAAAATATACTGAGGGGGGCGGGCGCTCTGCACTGAATCGAGTACATGTACGTGATCCTGCATTTCCCAGTAGGGGACATGTACGCGCCCACCGCCCCATCTCTGCTGTCATTTGGTACAGCACAAGTCCAACAGCAGTCACATCTCTTAGTAAAAGCAACACACATTACACTTGTTAGGCACACAGTTAACCTTTTGATTGCCCCTAGATGTTAACCCCTTCCCAGCCAGTGTCATTAGTACAGTGACAGTGTACAGTATTATCACTGATCACTGTATTACTATCACTGGACATGTCAGTGTCAGTTAGCTCCCACCCACTGTCAGCTAGTGTCAGATTGTCCACTTCACTATCAAAGTCCCACTATAAGTCACAGATCACCACCACCACTAGTATAAAAACAAAAAAAATAAAAATTCCAATAAATATACCATAGTTTGTAGACACTAACTTTCACACAAAACAATCAATATACATTTATTGGAATATTTTTTATTTTTACCAAAGACATTTAGCAGAATACATTTTGACCTAAAGTTATGAAGAAATTTGTCTTTTTAAATTTTTTATTGGATATGTTTTTTAGCAGAAAGTAAAAAAATTTTTCAAAATTTTCAGCCTTTTTTTTCGTTTATATAGTAAAAATAAACCCCAGTGGTGATCAAATAACACTGAAAGAAAGCTCTATTTGTGTGAAAAAAATTATAGAAATTTCATTTGGGTACAGTTTTGCATGACTGCAATATAGTCAATTAAATTAGCACAGTGTCAAATAGCAAAAAATGCCCTGGCAATGAAGGGGGTTAACTGTTCCAGAGCTTATAGTGGTAGTAAACTCCTTTTTGTGATATTTACATACAGGTAAGCTTATAATAAAGCTTACCTGTAGGTAAGATGACTATCTGCTAAACGTGCAGCATTTAGGAGATATTCCACTGGGCAGCAGCCGGAGATGTCACCAGCGCTTGCAATCTGAAGGAACGGCATGGGTATGTTCTGTGCTGTGATAATATACAGAATCTGCTTGCGCTCTTATGCAAAGAAAAACAATAAATAAACGTGTGAAGCTGCTAACATCTGATCCAATACCCAAAGATCCAATGAAATGCAGAAAAACTAAAAATGATGTAGCGCTAAACACAAAACTGTAACATCAGGCCCATAGACAATCTAACATCATAATGGGATCCTATACATGTATAGAAAAGGAAAAAATTTGTGCGTGATGAAACTGACAAAATTGAGATGGGAACAAATGTGCAACCCCTGCACACAGTGCACATAAATAAATAAAAGTCCAGTGATCCTGTGTCAATTTCCTCCACTCATACAGAATCCATGGACTGTGTGTGGACCCGCACACCACCAAGTGCAATCCAAAACCGGCTGAAATGGCCTCTCGCCTCCTCCCTGCGACCCTGCAGGGCCACAGAGCTATATAAATCCCCACTGAATCAGGATGAGCTTCCTCTTGAGTGGATGGTTTCACTGATGTATCCCCAGTATGCTGCTTCCACCTCTCCTATGATATCCTCAGAGGTCAGCTGAGCAGGGTGGATCCCAGCTCAAGCCCCAATAGGACAAAGGAAGCAGAAGACATCCTCCATAGTGTAAAATCGTTTTAATTTAAATAAAAGAAGATACTTGTATACACTCACATTTGCCAGATGGAATAAGAGCTGTTTCCCATGCTATGGGTGTAAGCGTGTGGCTGAAGGGTGTACCAAGATGGCGCCGCGCCGCAAGTGCGTCACCACGTGTTGCCGTCGACGCGTTGCGTCACGTGACCCCGTGACTTCCTCAGGACTCAATCTCAATTTTGTCAGTTTCATCACGCACAAAATTTTTCCTTTTCTATACATGTATAGGATCCCATTATGATTGTCTATGGGCCTGATGTTACAGTTTTGTGTTTAGCGCTACATCATTTTTAGTTTTTCTATGTTCTGTGCTGTGCCTGGAGCTCCCAGAAGGAAGAAAAGGTGAAGATGGAAACCCTGTCAGCAGTGACTGCGCGCCGCTGGAGGGCTTTGTTTTAAGGTAAGTTTTTCATAATGTGCTATCATGCAATGCATACAAGCACATTATGATATTGCCTTGCAGGGAGAAAACTTTTTTTTAAAAGGCTTTACTACCACTTTAAGTAGTTAATCACATAATTTCTACATTTTTATGTTCGTAGTTGTCAATCTTCACAGTAATATTTCATTAAAACAATTTTTGCCTATTAGAGGACATATCTTTAGAAAATTTATTCTTGCTGAACAATTGTTGGAAGAATATCAAGGGCATTTCTTCATTCCAGACTGTATAACTGTAAAGCAAAGTCAATGGTCAGAGCTGTCTGTAGACATCCATTGTGAGCACCATCCCTTTATAAAAGCATAGCTGCCATATGTAATATGGCAACCACATATACATAAATAATTAAAGCTTTGAGCATTGTATACAGGTTTATACATGATTAATACATACTAACTCACTACTATTGTAGTGAAGCTGGTCTCATCCACCAATATATTCTAAATTTACTAAATCAATAATAGATTCCTGTGATTAAGTGCTGGCCACTTAATGTGGTGCGTAAGTGGTTAGCACTCTTGCCTTGCAGCTTTAGGTTTGCACCTGACATACTGTCTGCATGAAGGTAGCTCTGTGTGTATTTGCATGGGTTTTCTCCCATATTACCCCAAGTTTCTATATGAATGTGACAGGGATGTTAGATTGTGAGCTCCTTTATGAGATGGGGACTAACATGAAACAATCCAACCACACTACAAATGGTTTTGTAATATATTGAAACTACATACAGTACATGTTGGAGGGAAACATTCCTTTGTGCCCAAATGTGGCCCCTTCACACATGTTTTTTTCCATGTTCATATTTGAAAACCCTTAGGCCCCTTTCACACTGACGGTCCAATCGGGTTTACCGTCAGTTTTTCAGGCGGACCCAAACTGACCATCCATAGTCCTCTATGGCTTGCGAGGGTCAGCGTTTTCTGATTCTGCTGACTCCTGCCGGTATCCGATCCGATCCTGTGCGCTAAAAACAGACAGATGGGGATCTGTTCCCCATCCATCTGGCGGATCAAATCGGATGACAGTCGGGTGGAAATGGACAGGCTGCCCATTTCCATCCAACAACACCATAGAAAACATCGGGCTGTGTCTGTGTGAACTCTGCAGCTGCGGAGCGGACACACACCTGTCATCCACTTGCTCAGTGGGGATCAGCAGAGATCCGCTGTCGGGTTTGCCCCGTCTGAAAGGGGCCTTAGGGCTTGATCAACTAGCAACACTTGCCTAGCAGCAATGGGCATTAATGCACGAGTGATGATGAGGCTGAAGCATTATGGGTGGAACTGTAAATTGGTGTGCGTTCTACAAAGTTAATCATTGGAGTTTGTTATAGGCCACACAGTGGAAATGAGGAGGTGGCGACTCATCTCCTGGCACAGATAGAAAGGGCTGCAAGGGCTGGCACAGTGATGATAATGGAGAATGTTAACTACCCTGATATTGACTGGAGTAATGGTACTGCAGGAACAGTTAAATGGCACAAATTTATAAACCTATTACAAGACAATTTTATGGTACAGTTCATAGAGGCCCCAACTAGAAAAGATGCTCTGCTGGACCTGGTTATCTCAACCCATGCAGAGCTTATTACTTATGTTCATATGCTGTAAAAGAACATCTGGGTAACTTTGACTATAACATGAGTACTTTTAATGTTAGCTGAAAACATCAAAGCTAATACTGGAAAGATAAAAACACTTAACTTGAAGAGAGCAGATTTTTCAAGGCTAAGGGCTGCTCTCCAAGACTTAGACAGTAAGGGTATATTGGCATCCAAGAACACAGAACAGAAATGGGAATTCTTCAAAACTACTGTATGCGAAAATCTATGTGGCTCACATCCAAAGTTAAAAAAGCTATAAATGATAAGAAAAGAGCTTTAACACCTTCCCGCCTGGCCTATAGCAGATTGACAGCCAGGCAGGACACTCGCCGTTGTGACTGGGCGTCATATGACATCCTGTCAAAAGCAGCCGTTCACGTGGCCTCGGGGCCACGGGACACAGCCGATGACATATCACTAGACTGGCCCATTGCCAGTGTCATGTAACCGCTGTGACCAATCACAGCAGACCACATATCGATTGTATACAATGGATGGCTTCTTGTCATGCCATTCCTTGTATACAATTGTGTTGTTAGCTGTGATTGATCAAAGCAGTCACATGGTACAGACAGGGCCTATCACAGCCCATCTGTATCATGTGATCAGCTTTGCCCAATCACAGCTAATTACAACAAAAGACTGAATGAATCAGTTTCATTCAGTAACTATGATTGCAAATATCAATGAAATACATTGGTATTAGCAATAACAATGTGTAAAAAAAAAAAATCCTGATCACTTGCCCAGAGTAGTTCCGTGTTACTATGGTAACATTGTATTGCTTTGGTCACAGTGTGTTGAAAAAAAAAAATAGTAAAAAAAAGAAAAAATAATGTAATAAAAAATGAAAACAATAGAAAAATTTTAAAACAAAAATTAAATTATTTTTGTTTACATACTGTCACCAGTCAGTGTCCCTGATCACTGCCACACCAGTTATATAATCATGCTGCACTGGACTGGTGACAATATGTAAAAAAAATATATATATATTTGTGATTTTTTTTTTTTAATTTCTACATTTTCCAAAAAATTGTAACAAAAAATTACAACCTCCAAAAAACTTGCCCTGCCTGTTACTAAATACCTTGGACTGTTTATTTTCCAAAAATTGTTAATTTGGTGGGTATTTGTACTATGCTGGCCTCAAGAAATGAGATTGATCGTCAGTACATTGATTGTTAGATATATATACCATGGTTTGTGGACTCTATAACTTTCCTACAGACTAAATAATATACACTAATTTGGAGTATTTTCACCAAAGAAATGTAGCAGAATACAGAATACATTTTGACCTACATTTATGAAGAAATGTTATTTATTTGCAAAATTTTATAACAAAAATGAAGAAAAAGGAGGTTTTTTAAAAATAGTTTCAGGATTTTTTTTGTTTATTTAGTAAAAAATAAAAAACTCAGTGGTGATTAAATACCACCAAAGGAAAGCTCTATTTGTGTGAAAACAATTTATAAAATTGTTTTATGGGTACAGTGTTGCATGACCGCGCAATTGTCATTCAAAGTGCGACAACACTGAAAGCTGAAAATTGGCCTGGGCAGGAAAGGGGTAAAAATGCCTGGTATTGAAGTGGTTAAAAAATATTAAAATGAAGAAACACTATAATCATTTAATTGTTAGAAGGAATATAGAAGAATATGTAAAAAGGAAATCAAGGCCACAAAAATTCAAAATGAATGACAGATTGCATAAGAGAGTAAGACAAACCCAAATGAATTCTTTAATCCCCCTGATGAAGCCATGTGACCCGGTGGCGCAACGCGTAGGGGAGGGGCTCTGAAGTCACCACGCATTTGGGAATCAGACGGCGAGTATGAGAAATGCGTTCAGCACACACAGAGGAGGCTACATAGCATATTTTAAGGCGTTATTTATTTTTAAATATTGTGAGTGCATAGTCAACTTGCTACAAATAAAAAGGCGTTTTAAGGATAAGGCACTATATTTCTCTTTTTTTAATGTGTACCATATGTGGAGAAACAAGGAGAGATGGAGGAGTAGTTCTATAGACCTAAGCTGTCCAGAGGGAGAGATCCATGCATATCTATCCATATCAAAGGATCAGTATATTCAGAGAATCCTGGTGGAGGTAGCACCATATTACATCTTTAATCCTTTTATCACAGAGAAGTTAAAACATCCTGCTATTATTGGGACATAAAACCATTTTTGCCTAATTGAAAGTTAGGCTTATGTTAAGGTGAGCACATAATAATACTAAGGTCTGCTGACCAAAATCACAAGAAGTGAACACCTTATCTGGATTATGTTAATTGACTTTGGGACATTCACCATTTAATTACATTTTTTAATTAATTTTTTATTTTTATTTATTATTTTTTATTTTAATTTTAGTTTCAATTTAATTTTTATTCACATGGTGGATTTATTATATCATTTTTTATCACAGGAACTTGGATCATTAATTTTTCACAAATTTTATTAACATATATTTATTTAATGTTGATTATTTATCATTATTTATCACGTGTTTGAATTTAGCACTATATTAAGCAGATTAATTTTATTAGAATATTAGCACTTGTAGGTGATTTATATTTCATAATTGGAGCGCGACACAGATGCATCTTATTTTTAAATTGATTGGACATGATTTGGAAAGGACAATCACCACTGCAGCCCTCCACTGATCTGGACTTTATGGCAGAGTGGCTAGACAAAAGCCTCTACTCAGTACAAAACACACAAAAGCCTGCCTGGAGTTAGTAAAAAAGCACCGAAGGACTCTCAGACTGTGAGGAACAATATTCTCTGGTCTGATGACACCAGGAATTAATTGTTTGGCCTCAATTCTAAACATCATGACTGGAGGAAACCAGGCACCGTTCATCACCTGCCCAAAACCATCCCAATAGTGAAGCATGGTGGTGGCAGCATCATGCTGTGGGGGTGGGACTGCAAGACTGGTCAGGGTAGAGGGAAAGTTGAACGATATTCACATAGAAAACCTGATCCACCGAGCTCAGGACCTCAGACTTGGCCAAAGGTGGACCTTCCAACATGACAAGCACACAGCCAAGACAACAGGAGTGGCTTAGGGACAAATCTGTGAATGTCCTAGAGTGGTCCAGCCAGAGCCCTGACTTGAACCCTGTTGAACATCTCAGGAGAGACCTGAAAATGGCTGTCCATCGACAGTCCCCATCCAACCTGACTGAGCTTAAAAAGATTTGCAAAGAATGGCAGAAAATATCCCAATCCAGGTGTGCAAAGCTTGTGGCGTCATACGTAAGTAGATTCGAGGCTGTAATTGCCAGAGAGGCTTCAAAAAAGTACTTAGTAAAGGGTCTGAATAATTAGGAAAAAAATGAATTTAACCGCTTTCCGACTGCCCTATAGCAGAAATACTGCTACAGGGTGCCACGGGTGCGCAAAATCACGTATATATAAGTGATTTTGCAATTCCAGGTAGAGGGCGTGCGCGCCCTACCCACGCCGCCATTCGCGGCCATGGCTGTCAATCACCGGGTCCTGGCCGGTGATTACTTGCCGGCACCCAGTGATTACCGAGGATCTCCAACACGGAGGAGAACTGTTTTGTTTACTAACAGTTCTCCTCCCAGTCAGCTCGGGCACACTGCTTTGGATGGCTATGCACAGAACAGCCATTCAAAGCAGTGTGCTTACAGTGAAGCACACAGACACCACCCCCTAGTAAAACACACCCAGCACACAGTTAACCTTTTGATCGCCCCTCATGTTAACCCTTTCTTGCCCAGTTCCATTAGTACAGTGTCCGTGCTTTTTTTAGCACTGATCACTGTATTGGTGTCACTGAGGATGTCAGTGACACCAAGTCAGTTCCCCCCCAGTGTCAGAATGTCCGCCGCAGTCCTTCTGTAAGTCGCTGATTACTAGTAGAAAAAAAAATTCCAGTATATATACTGCCATTTGTAAACGCTGTAACTTTCACGTAAGCCAATTAATTTACATGTATTGGGATTTTTTTTAGCAAAGACATGAAGCAGTATACATTTTGGCCTAAATTTATGACTGAATTTGATTTTTTTAAATTTTTACTGGACATGTTTTATAGCAAAATGTCAAACATTGTTTTTTTCTCAAAATTGTGTTTTTCGCAAAATTTGTTGTTTTTTTCTATAGCGCAAAAAATAAAAACGCACAGGCGATCAAATACCATCAAAAGAAAGCTGAATTTGTGGGGAAAAAAGGACGTAAATTTCAATTGAGTGCAGCATTGTATGAACACGCAATTGTTAGTTAAATTAAAGCAGGAAGGGGGGTAAATCCACAGGAGAGTAAGTGGTTAAACAACTGTAGTATCAAGCTGCAACATAACAGCATTAAAAAAAGTGAAGGGGGGGGGGGTGTTGAATACTTTATGAATGCACTGTATATATTGCAGGACTTTGTTAAGCTGGCCATATACAGTTAGTTTTCTCTTGCTCAGCCAGTGGACACACAAATTAAGTGGATGGAGGAATCCCTTCTGCCAAAGGTCAGTCTGTCCCCCAGTACAGTCCCTCAGGTCAGTCTGTCCCCTAGTACAATCTCCCATGTCATTCTGTCTTCTAGTACAGTCCCCCAGGTCAGTCTGTCCCCTAGTACAATCTCCCAGGTCAGTCTGTCTTCTAGTACAGTCCCCCAGGTCAGTCTGTCCCCTAGTACAATCTCCCAGGTCAGTCTGTCTTCTAGTACAGTCCCCCAGGTCAGTCTGTCCCCTAGTACAATCTCCCAGGTCAGTCTGTCTTCTAGTACACTCCCCCAGGTCAGTCTGTCCCCTAGTACAATCTCCCAGGTCAGTCTGTCCCCTAGTACAGTCCCCCAGGTCAGTCTGTCCCCTAGTACAATCTCCCAGGTCAGTCTGTTCTCTAGTACAGTCCCCCAGGTCAGTCTGTCCCCTAGTACAATCTCCCAGGTCAGTCTGTCCCCTAGTACAGTCCCCCAGGTCAGTCTGTCCCCTAGTACAATCTCCCAGGTCAGTCTGTCCTCTAGTACAGTCCCCCAGGTCAGTCTGTCCCCTAGTACAATCTCCCAGGTCAGTCTGTCCTCTAGTACAGTCCCCCAGGTCAGTCTGTCCCCTAGTACAATCTCCCAGGCTAGTCTGTCCCCTAGTACAGTCCCCCAGGTCAGTCTGTCCCCTAATACAATCTCCCAGGCCAATCTGTCCCCTAGTACACTCTCCCAGGTCAGTCTGTCTCCCAGTACAATCCCCCTTCGTCAGTCTGTCCCCTAGTACTAGTGCCACTCTACCTTTTGATGAACTGGCGAGCACCAGCAGCCTAGTACATCCTGGTCTTTAACATACCAGCACTGCAGTGTCACTTGCTGACGTGGTGAGTCCCATAAGTGCAGTACAAGCTGGTGCGGTGGCTAGCACAAGTAGTGTCCCGCAGCCACCAAGAATTTGCACACAGGCCCATAGAGCCCATGGTGTCCTTTCGGATGTGCTTGCAAATGCTTATTGGCAGCCCACAAATTCTGCAAATACCCGTACTTCCCCCATTCGCTGCCCAACCCGGAATTCAGGTGGAAACAGCAAATTTAACTACTCCCCTTGATTTTTTGGAGCTGTTTTTCACAGAAGATCTGTATGGATTGATTGTGGACCAAAGCATTTATAAGCACAACAATTTATCGCTGCCAACCCAAATTCAAACCTTGCCAGACCATTTGCATGGAAACTTATTATGGTTTCCGATTGTAAAGTTTTTTTGGGCCTAACCCTCAACATGGGCATTACTAAAAAGAATGAGTTGCTATTGTATTGGTCCACAGACCCGATTCATCATATCCAGTGGTCTTTGCTGCCATGGCCAGGCATAGATATGAGAAAATAATACAATTTATGCATTTTATTTATGCAGTTTGGGTCCCCTGATCCTGGATGACAACGACCTGTTCGCCAATGTCACAACCTCTGAAACACCAAGGCTAAATAAGGAGGATTTATTGAGGAAATATTTCCAAGAAGGCAACAAAGCTTATCAGCAATAACAGGAAACAATAACAGTTAATACATTGTCCCAACACCACAAATAATAAAAGGACCAATTGTCTCTACACCTGAACCCTGAACCTAGAGCGGTCCTAACTAAAGGGGCAGTACTGGAAGCTAAGGGTCCTTCAGCCTGTCCCCTCCCACCGCTGGCCAGTGCAGTTTAATCAATGGGGCCCAAAATTCCTGCATTGAACTTGGTACCTAAAGTGTTACTAAACCCATAACCCTGCATTCACTATATCTGGTCTTCCACTGTACACTGAACACGAAAATGCAATTATTTTCGAAAAATATAAACTGCTAAATACTAGGTCTGGAGATTTGAAACTCCCCACCACTTTCTTTCCTCTTCTTGCAGGGGTGACAGTTCGGTCTAGAGGGCTTTTGATTGATCAGCACCATCACATGGATGGTGCTGACCAATCAGATGCTGTCTAGCCCGTATTGTCAATGCTGCAAGGAGAGGAGAGAAAGCCACGGGGATTTCAAATCTCCAGACCTGTGAAGTGGCTTTCTCTCCTTTCCTTGCAACAATGGTAATTTGGGTTAGACGGCATCTGATTGGTCAGCACCGTCCATGTGACGGTGCTGACCAATCCAAAGTCCTCTAGCCTGAACTGTCATCCTGCAAGAAGAGGAATGAAAGCGGCAGGGGGTTTCCAATCCCCGCTGCTTTCTCTCCTCTCCTACCACTGAGAATATGGAGCATCTACCTCCATAGTATACGTCCACATTTTCCCACTCTCCGCTGCGTGAAACCTCCGTGCACCACTCCTGTGTGAACTCAGACTATGACAAGCTTGAATTTACACAGGAGCAGTGGGGAACTGCATGTGATTTGGACAGGAAGTGCATTTCTGTTCAAATTGCATGCTATTCTTTTGCGGTGCAAATTGTGTCCATACATTTTGTATTAATGCAAATTGCACTGCCAAGTATCGGTAATTGGTATTAGCGAGTACCTAACCGAGATCATCGGTACTTGTACTCGCCGATAAAAAAAAACGGTATCGGTGCATTCCTACTAATTACCTTTTCTCATCAGCAGTATATAGCAGTCTTGTGACTTCTATCAGTGTCCAGCAGAGCACTGGTTAAAGCTAGTAGGAGGAGTTTTAATTTTCCCCTGATTGGCTGCATAACCTCTGACCCCCTGTATGGACACTGCTGATTGGCCCTGTCCTGATCACATGCACTCTCCCAAGAGAAAAAAAAAACTCTCTAGCAATACATACCAAACTGAGCATGTGCAGCTTGCCCCAAGGCTCTGTTCTGTCAGCAGATGGATTGGGAAAGTAGAAGAAGGGGAGGATCAGAGAAGACAGGATCAAGCAGTCTTTTTACACAATGCGGAGGATTAACCTTAGGTTCCACAGTGAGTATAACAAGCATGCTTTGCTTCATATACAAACTGATTTTACAGTTGTGAATTTAGTAACACTTTAAAGCTAAAGTTATGCAAAAAAGCTACCATGGGTTACCTGTATAATAAAATTAGAATGAATCTGGCATTTGTACACTGCCAAGCTCCTTAAGTTTAGGTAAAGCTTTCTTACAACAAGATCCTTAATGAAGTTTCACTTGTCTGGAAAACATTTAGAAAATAAGAAAGCATGCTGCAAGTGGAGGGATTGTAAATTGGAGGGTGGTTTATGAATCTGGAGTAAAGATAAGTGTGGGTGTACCCACAAGGACCCAGCTCCACTTCTGAAGAAGGTACTGTTTTCATCTGGTACTGCACACAAGCACATACATGAGCCATGAGATTTGGATATGAATGAGCCACAAGATCTGCATATAAATGAGCCATGGGTCATTCATAAGCAAATCAAGTGTTTTATTCATATGTAAATTTCACAGTTCATTCTCAGTGCACAACCCAGGACACAGCTGTGGCAGGGTACCTGAACAAGCAGCGGGACTGTCCTGGCAAACTGGGGACTGTTGGTAAGTATGACAGACATGGAACAAGCATGCAACAAATGAAATTTGGAGATAAGTCAGGATTCTTTATCTCTGTACTTTCTCCAGGGAAGAAAATGTTTAAGAAGGTGAGGCTAACAGTGCCAACCTTTATATTTTTGTCTTATTTTTCTCTAAAGCAGACCTAAACTGACAGATGCATGGAGGGCCCCCCCCCCCCATTATAGCAGATGTACCCCCAACTTTTCTCCTCCCCCAGTTCTGACAAATCTGTGCTTTCCTTTACTGCACTGTTCGCCACCACCTTCTCTGCTTCTGCTAGTGAGCAACTCCTACAGACGCACACCGCAGTTCCATTGTCCTGGCGCCCAGCTCCATTTTTGGATTCTTATACATGCCAGGAGTGTATTTGGCTCTGCGCATGCACAGCTGGCACACAAAAAGAAGAAACTGCTAGGTGAAAGGAATTTTTTGGCAGAATATGTAAACATTTACCTGCAACCATATTTTTTTTTTGTACCTTAGTTCCACTTTGGTCATGAAATGACATCACAGAAAAGAGAATAGCTAGCAGTTGGTCAGCACCATGAATTCCCAACATACATAAGCTTCAAGAGTGACACCTCCAGGTTGTTAAGAAGCAGTGCAATGCAAAAACAATTGTACAGGTGAGTTTAGAACTTTTGATTAGAACTCTCAGGGGAGATAATGAACCAACGCACAGACAGGTACGGTCATGTTTCCTACATTGCGGATACACATTTCAATTCAATAGAAGCATGTGGAGTCACAGTATAAAGCCAGTCATTAAATATGACATAATAAATGTATATACTATACAAACTATATTGTAATTAAAAAATCAAATTTCTTTCTGTAGCAATTATTTGCAAAAGTTTTTATTTTATGATCAGGATTTCCTAGAATGATGCTCATTCCTTTGCTTCTGTAATTAACTAACCTAAAGTGGAACTACAATGTACCTGAGCACCACAAACCAAAATACTATTTATTTCATTCTTGACATACAAAGCAAACTCACCCAACCATCTATGTCTCTAAGCTTTATTTTGCTGAGAAACCACTTTGAAAAACACCCCTAGTGTTTCTGGCTGTGGCCATCTTGAGTAAGGGCAGATGATTCATGTAGCATTTACTTCCTGGAATCCATCTGCCCTTAGCTCAGGCATGCAGTCAGGAAGGCTTGCTTAGCTGAGAAAACCACCTTCTCCCCTCCTGAAAACTCTTGCAACATATGATATCCTTTGCCTAGACCAGGGGTGCTCAACCCTTTGAAGAGCGAGGTCCACTTAAGTGATCTGATAACTGGGCCACAATGAAATGAAGTGTTTCAGAATTTTTGAGTTTTTTATATTGAATAGCATAACAAACATTTTCCTCCTACAGCTGCTGAATGCCAGCAGGAAGGAGAGGAGGAGAAGAAAGCTTTCAGCGGTTGCAGGAGGAAAATGGAGAGGATTGGTTCCCGTATATGCCACACCCATCGCTCCTCCTGGCCAAGTGGAAAACAGAATGTGACAGGGAGGCCACATGAGCCCCCTGGAGCATGGGGCGGGGTCACCATTGCGACCCTTGATGCTACACCAGTGATTGGGGGGAAGTGGTGGTGGTTAAAACACGTCTCAACTATGAGGTTTTACTGCCCCCCAAACCTCAAATGTAAACGAGCCCTTACTGTCCTGAGTCCCCTATAAGGCTTCTATCACACTGTGATTTACCTGCACCGCAGCTGCAGAGCAGTGCACCTGCGCTTTCTTACGGATTAGCTGTTCTTTGCCATAGATTTCTATTATATCTTGCGGGTGCATTGCATTTTCTGAAAAAGCGCCAAGCGAGCGCACCAAACCCGCAGGATATAATAGAAGTGCGCTTCCCTGTTTTGAGGTCGAGGATCACATTAGAAGGCTCCGAGGGCCACATGTTAAGCACCCCTGGCCTAAGCCTTTAAACCAGGAACTAACTGAAAAAAAAAAAAAAGTTTAACCACTTCAATACCGGGCACTTATACCCCCTTCCTGCCCAGGCCAATTTGCAGCTTTCAGCACTGTTGCACTGTGAATGACAATTGTGCGGTCATGCAACACTGTACCCATATGAAATTTTTATCATTTTATTCACACAAATAGAGCTTTCTTTTGGTGGTATTTAATCACCACTGAATTTTTAATTTTTTGCTAAATAAAACAAAAAACACCTGAAACTTTTGAAAAAAAATGCACTTTTCTTTGTTTCTGTTATAAAATTTTGCAAATAAATAAAATTTCTTGATAAATTTAGGTCAAAATGTATTCCGCTACATTTCTTTGGTGAAAATAATAATAATAATTGAATTTGTATTTTTTTAACTGTTTCTATTATTTTTATTAAATTTTTTCTTTTTTTTACTATTTTATTTTTCAGCACACTGTGACCAAAGCAATACAATGTTACCATAGTAACATTGAACTACTCTGGGAAAGTGATCAGGATTTTTTTTTTAACACATTATGATTGCTAATACCAATATACAGTATTTCATTGATATTTACAATCATTGTTACTGAATGAAACCGATTCATTCAGTCTTTTGTTGTGATTAGCTGTGATTGGGCAAAGCTGATTACATGATACAGATGGGCTGTGATTGGCCCTGTCTGTATCATGTTACTGCCTTGGCCAGTCACAGCTAGCAACATAATTGTATACAATGGATGGCATGACAGGAAGCCATCCATTGTATACAATTGACATGTGATCTGCTGTGATTGGACACAGCGGCCACATGAGTGGCAATGGACTGGTGTAGTGATATGTCATCGGCTGTGTCCCCCCCGTGAGTGGCTGTGCATAGAGTTTCTTATTGATAATAGATGTACTATACAAATTAACTTTGTATGGTTTTATGCCCTAGTATTTACATTAGCGAAGGAGAACATTTGTCTGTGTGTTTATTTAGAGTTTATTAGTGCCGCTTCCACAATTGTTCATTAGCACATAAGTGTAATTAGCGGGCAATTTTTGGAGTGGCAGCTGTGCAGAGTTTTTTAGTTAAATTGTTTTGGTAGCGTTTTGAGTTTTATTGGTTTTGGGTTTAATACCATTTTAACCCTAATAGATGTCCCTTAGCTTGCCTTTTATCAACAACCAACATTCATGATGTATCAAGTACTCTGGATAATAGTTCCTTGGAGATATGGTGATAGCACAGAAATACTAAGGGCTATAAAAAGTACATGTGTACAGAGCAGAGGACTAGTAAAAAAAAAATTTGCCCTACAATTTCAAAATAAAGGATCAGTACAGTTAATCAGAGCTTTTTTTTTCGGGGGAATAAGTGCATGTACTCCCTGAGTCACCCCTTGTTTCCGCCCCCTACCCACCTCCTAGTATGGCCCTTTTAGAGAATACATACCCAAGTATCAGTCTGTACATTTGTATGGAATTTGCTATTGAAAACAAGAAAAGTCATAAAATAGATCCCCTGCAGTCAGAAACAGTAGACCCCTAACAACAATAGACCCCCTGCAACAAGATACCCCCACAGTAACAATAGATCCACACCAGCAACAATATATCTCTCAGCATCCAGAAACAATAGACCCTCAACAATAGATCCATCCCAGGAACAACCCACAGCAACAATAGATCCCACACAAGCAACAATAGACAGCCACGCTGCAATAGATTCCCCAGCAACCAGTAACAATAGACCCTCCAGAACACCCTTACCACTATATAAATTCCATGCTAGAGGTGCCAGAAATGCATTCCCCCGCATTCCTACTGAAAAAAAGCCCTGCAGTTAATGCATATCTAGCAAACAATACAGAAAAAGTAAACAGTACTTAAAGAAGATCTATAATCACACTTTCATTTTATAACCTCAGCATTGTAATAAAACAAACAATAGTTACTAATGACAATTCAATTTGTATGTATGTTGGAACAGGTATATTTTTTAAGTGTAACTCCAGCCAAAAAATGTTTTCTAAGTTTTTTGAATCGCATAAGGAAGGGTTAACACCCCTGTAACTTTTATTTTGCCATCTGTGCCCCTGTACAGCAGATTTCACCTCTTTTTCTGTCCCTGTGACAATTGGATTTTGAAAATTTTGGATAGTGGTGGAAACCAGGATTGGTGATAAAGCTTCAGTGGAGACACCGTTTTCTCATGATAACTCGCAGAGGAGTGAATTTCCCTTCCTAGGGGTAGATTTTCTCTCATTTCCTGTTGTCTCCTTCAGTTTGTAAGTAGGAGTCGTTCGTGAGTCGGATGTATGTAATTCGGCGGCTGCTTGTAGTCTCTCTTAGGCTCAGGTGCCAAACAGCAATCTCCTTAAGAATTTTGGTTGATGGGAAAATCAGGTAGCACCCAACTCTGTCGCCAGACCATTATTTTCAACAAAAATCTTCCCATAAGAATATATATACAGTGAAGAGTTTGAAATCTGATTGTTTGATTGCTCCTGTGGACAGGTGTCGTCTTTTATACAGGTAACAAAATGAAACGAGCAGCACTCCCTTTAAGAGACTGCTTCTAATCTCAGCTTGTTACCTGTATGAAAGACACCTGGTAGTCAGAAATCCTGCTGAATGATAGGGGATCATATACTTATTTCCCTCATGAACATGCAAATCAGTGCATAATTTGTTAGGCATGCATTTCTTTTGAATTTTTTGTTGCTATTCTGTTTCTCAGTGTTACAATACACCTACCATTCGATTTTTAGACTGATCATTTCTTTGTGAGTGGGCAAACATTCAAAATCAGCAGGGGATCAAATACTTATTTCCTTCACTGTAAGTTATATATGAATTTAATGTATTTAATGCACATTATTTACCTTTAAAAGTCTCCCTTGTGTAAACCTCCAAAAGCCCTGAGACTGGTGCCACCATTTAGATGTGATGTCAGCAGCCCCAGCAGACTCAGAGCTGTCACTCAGATGTCATTCCCCTTTGCTCCTTCCTAGCTACAGCAGCTGCATAAAAGGTTGTGTAGGGAGCATGGCCGGATGTAGTGGGGTGCTGGGGTGGGCTGCAATATTTAGTTGTGCCCCCCTAGGCCCCCCCTATGGACATTGCGCTCAGCCCGCTGGGATCCTTATCCCCACACTTCTGGCCAGCACAAGTGGGGGCAGACAGCGCAGTGAATTACCAAAGTGAAAGATCCAACAGTTAAATGAGAGCGGCAGAGAGCCAGGAAAATGTGCAAGCTGCATTTTGCTCTCCCCACTCTTGTCAGAACAGCGATCCTCCATATAGCAGATGACATGGGATCGCTCTCAGATCGGACTGGGCACAGACTGTACCCACCCCCTACTGACATTTCCTGTTGCCAGGAGGTGAGTAGTACTTGGAGATGATAGGGGCTGGGAAATCAAGCCCTGTATAGTCTGATCTGTGAGCGATCCTGTGCCATCTGTTTGTTTGCAGGATCGCTTTTCAAACAGGAGAAGAACACAGTACACTGCACCTCCTCCCAGCTCTGATTTCCCACCTGTAACTATGAAATGGGGAGCTATTTGTGCTCAGACAGGTAATTGGGGGGGAGGGGGGAGGGGGGAGGAGGAATAGCGCTAAGAAGGGAGGATTTGATCTAGGAGAGGGGATAGGGGAAGATTAATGCTAAGGGGGGGGGGGGGGAAATGGGGTGAGGATTTGTGCTGGGAGGGGGGATTGGAGGGAAATTGGGCTAAGAGGGGGGATTTGTGCTGGGGGGGTTTGGGGGATTTGTGCTGGAACGTAGGTTTTGTGCTAGAAGGGGGTGAGGGGATTTGGGGCTAAGAGGGGGAATTGGGGGGGACTTGAGCTAGGAGGGGGGATTGATGGGATTTGTGCTGGGAGGGGGAATTTGGGGTGAGGATTTCTGCTGGGAGGGGGGGTTGGGGGGATTTGTGCTGGAACGTAGGATTTGTGCTAGAAGGGGGTGAGGGGATTTGGGGCTAAGAGGGGGATTGGGGGGGACTTGAGCTATGAGGGGGGATTGATGGGATTTGTGCTGGGAGGGGGTAATGTGGGTGCTGAGGAATTGTGCTGGAGGGGGATATTATTTGGGCTAGGAGGGGGGATTTGGGGGAAAGGATTTTTGCTGAGACATAATGCTCACATAATGGTTGGCAGTTTTTCATCTTTGCCATGGGTGGGCACTCCCCATGCTACACACAGGGCACTCAACAAATCTCCTTTCCACACAGCACATAGCTGAGACCAGATTCCTTTACAGACACAGCATTAATCAGTGGTTGCTGTCACAGTTCTGACCTGTGAAACTCCCAGATTAGAATAGCAGTGCAGCTGCAGTAGCCGGCTACACACTGTGCAGATCGAGGCCATGTCTGTAAGACAATCCAATCTCAGCTATGGCTAGAATCCCCATTGTTTCTGTTCCTAATGATACCCTGTTATCCCCCAACAAAGTGAGTATCAGTGAAACAAGAAGTGAGAGTAAATATCCACATTTGGGACACCTAACAGCAAGAAGATCTTTGTCAAGGATCTAAACTTTCTCCATTCTTCTAAGAAAGGGTGTTTTTATTGCTGTATGTCTCAAATTTTCCCTTCATTTCACACCTCTGTTGTAAGCTGTAACATTGCATTGTTGAACTATGACACCTGTTGTTGAGCAGGTGGAAATGTTATCAGATAGAGGGTTGTATGTTAAGGTCACTGACCTGTAATTATATCATTGATTTTTACCAGTCTGTGTACAAGTTAGCATTAAGTTTTGCAGGTTTGAGCAATGTGCTATAGGATTCTTTGGTCACCAGCCATCACCGTTGTGAGGAAGAAAAGACTTTAAATCCTCTCTCTATAATGTATCTGCAACTTCTCAATGCAAAAGGTTTATCATTACATGCTTATCAATAGAGAGATAAAATATCTAGGGGTTAAACTCACTGCTTCATATACGAACTTGTATAAGTTAAATTATATCCCACTTTTAAATGAGATTAAGGAGGAACTAAAGAAATTGGGAGGAGGTAACCCATCTTGGATAGGGCGCATAATTCTGATAAAAATGGTAATCGTACCTAAAATCCTATATAAATTCCAGATGATCCCAATTAAACTTCCGGAAGTTTTTTTAAGGTAATTAAAAAGATGTTAACAAGATATATATGGAAAAATAAAAAACCTAGAATATTTTATGATTTGTGGAGTAGAAATAAAGAGAAGGGAGGATTGGGAGTGCCAGATTTTAAGAGGTATTATAGAGTAGTAGTTCTAGCAAGAATTTATGACTGGACACACAATCCAGAGGGGAAAAGGTGGGTCAAAATTGAAAATGAATTAAGCGGAGTTAACTTGAGTAAAATCATATGGGTACCAGCACAATATAGAGGATTAAAAGATACCACGAGTGTTTATACATTAAATGTTTTAAAGGTTTGGGATAAACTGCACAAGCTTATGAAATGGGATTTTAATTCACAATTAATGTCACTGAGGAACACAGAGTATTTCCATCCAGGTAGGGAGGAGAGCACAGGAAAATGGTTTAAAAAGGAGGATATTCAACTGAGGGATATTATGGAAGGGCAGGAATTGAGAACACTTAAGGATTTGAAAAAGGACAAAAGGGAACTTTTCATTAAGATAGATGAGTGGAGATATCACCAATTAAAACACTTTGTCAGGAGCCTTCCGAAACCTTTGAGATTGAGAAAGGATTGGAATTTGTTTGAGAGGTTGTTGGAATCACGTGGAGATGGGAAACGGGGCACGGCAAAAGTTTATAAGATTCTCACTGAGTTAGACACACACACAAAGCCAATGTACATAGTAAAATGGGAAAGGGATTTGGGAATAGAGATAGATGAAGACAAACAGAGGAAAATATATAGACTAACACACGAGAACGTAAGCATGAGAGAAGTGGAGGTAAACTATAAGTGTTTAACAAGATGGCACATTTCACCGAACGTTGAATATAAGATGAGTGGGGAGAATACACCAGAGTGTTGGCGGGGGTTTGGAAAGATAGGTACGTTACATCACATATGGTGGAAGTGCCCAAAGATTCAAGGTTTCTGGAAGACAATGGTTTATTTGATTGGGAAAATTTCTGGGATAAAGATAGGTTTGGACCCAGAGTTGTGTCTGTTACATAGTACAGAGCTATCAGTGAACAAATATAAGGATTCGGGTATATGGTACTATCTAAATGCGGCAAAGGGTCTGATACCTAGGATTTGGCATAATTCAGAGGTTCCGAGAGAAGAGGATTGGGTGGAAAGAGTGAATCAGATATGTAGGATAGAGAAACTGTATTATATGCAAGAAGACAAGATGGGGTTATACTACAGGAGGTGGGGAAAATAGGAAGATTTTATGCCCAAGGTGAAATATTATGAAGCAGTAGAGTGAGATATGTGAAAGTACCCCTTACTTAGGAAAAGATGTAATGGAGGAATGCAGAGTGGGTGGTTTTATTTTTGGGGGGGGTAGGTTTCAGGGTGGGTGGGGTATTAGATTGGGGGTGGGTGTCAAGGTCCTACCTTTCCTCAGAGCTTGTGCATCCCATGTGCTGGCATCCATCTTGGGTTTCTGCAAAGCATGGTGGGAACCTTTATGCCTTCAGGCTTCTGCGGCTCCTCCTCAGAAGGGTGTGGTTCATCACATTTAAGCCTGCTGTCTGCAAGTGCTCTCTGCATTCGTATCTTGTGTGTTGGTGTTGCTATAGCTCTGTTTATACTCTCGTGGCTCTCCTGGAGACTGACTCAGCTTTTGACTAGACCATTCTCTGCGTTTTCCATTGATCTGACCTCCCATTGCTGAACCCGGCCTGAGACCTGTTATTCTTGTCTACCGTTCTGTACCATTTGTCCCATTGTTATCGACCCGGCCTGCCCGACTACGCTTTGTCTGATCTGGTTCCTACCAGCTACACGCCATTGGCGGCGGCCATTACCCCAGCTGGGGTATCTCAGGGGCCGCGACCTGGTTCCTGGCTGCGTCAAGTCCATTCCCACCATCAAGGGCCCTGGTGAAGGGCAGCCTGGGACTTAGACTCCGCGCCCTGAGGGACTCCGGTCTGTGGGTGGTGGTTGTCATCAGTCGGAGCGTGACCCTGCCACTATGCCTGCCTGTCCGTTCCACAGCTCCTGCCTTGACAGTGGGGGGAGGGGGGTAATGGGAATAAAGATAGAAAGGGATATAACTGATTATTATGTATGTTATATGAGAGTAATGATGGAACATGTATTTTATATGGAAAATTAATAAATATTTAAATTAAAAAAAAAAAAGAAAAAAAAATTGCATGCTTATCACAATTTTGCACTGTGCAATGCATATCTCAGACATCCTGTTATAATGTGGTAGGATGAGTTTGTGCTGGTCTTTTAGGGATGTCTCTACAAGCTTTGCACATCTAGAGAGTGATATTTTTGCCCATTCGTCTTTGCAAAATAGCTTAAGCTGTCAGATTGGATGGAGATCGTCTATGAACAGCAATTTTCAAGACTTGCCACAGATTATCAATTGGATTTAGGTCTGGACTTTGACTGGGCCATTCTAACACATGAATATGCTTTGATCTAAACCATTCCATTGTAGCTCTGGCTGTATGTTTAGGGTTGTTGTCCTGCTGGAAGGTGAACTTCTGCCTCAGTCTCAAGTCTTTTGCAGACTCTAACAGGGTTTCTTCTAAGATTGACCTGTATTTGGCTCCATTCATCTTCTAATCAACTCTGACCAGCTTCCCCCTCCCTGCTGAAGAAAAGCATCCCCACAACATGATGCTGCCACCACCATGTTTCACAGTGGAGATGGTGTGTTCAGGGTGATGTGCAATGTTAGTTTTCTGCCACACATAGCCTTTTGCTTTTAGGCCAAAAGGTTCAATTTTGGTCTCATCTGACCAGAGCACCCTCTTCCACATGTTTGCTGTGTCCCCCCCACATGGCTTCTTGCAAACTGCAAACAGGACTTTTTATGTCTTTCTGGCAACAATGGCTTTCTTATTGCCACTCATAAAGCCAGATTTGTGGAGTGCCCAATAAATAGTTGTCCTATGGACTGATTCTCCCACCTGAGCTGTGGATCTCTGCAGCTCCTCCAGAGTTACCATGGGCTTCTTCTCTGGTTAATGCTCTGCCTGTCAGTTTAGGTGGGCGGTCATGTCTTGATAGGTTTCCAGTTGTACCATACTCTTTCCATTTTCGGCTGATGGATTGAACAGTGCTCTGTGAGATGTTCAAAGCTTGGGATTTTTTTAATAACCTATCCCTGCTTTAAACCTCTCCACAACTTTATCCCTGACCTGCCTGTTGTGTTCCTTGGCCTTCATGATGCTGTTTGCTCACTAATGTTCTCTAACAAACCTCTGAGGGCTTCACAGAACAGCTGTATTTATACTGAGATTAAATTACACAAAGGTTTGACTCTATTTACTAATTAAGTAATTTCCGAAGGCAAATGGTTCCACTAGATTTTAGTTAGGGGTATTAGAGTAAAGGGGACTGAATACAAATGCACGCCACACTTTTCAGATATTTATTCGTAAAAAAAAAAATCAAAAACCATTTATCATTTTCCTTCCACTTCACAATTATGTGCTACTTTGTGTTGGTTTACCACATAAAATCCCAATAAAATACATTTATGTTTTTGGTTGTAACATGACAAAATATGGAAAATTTCAAGGGGTATGAATATTTTTTCAAGACACTGTAAATACATATCTGCAGGACTGTGTACTAAACATTTCTGAAATGTCCAGATTTAAACTATTTATTCCCATTGTCGGCATGAATCTGATTTGTTGCTGTCAACGAGCACAGACAGTTCTTGTTTCTGTCACTGATAAACGTCAGCTGTAATCTCATTCTCTGCTTACGCATTATCTGCCTACAGCATTTCTCTGTTTTCCACGTGGGTTACCCTAGCCCTGCCCATGTCAGCTTGCTGATCTGACCTTGAATGACCTTTAACTCTGTTCCTGCTAGGACTGAATAGATCCAGCTTCCCCCTGCCTGTGCTGTGCACTCTGTGTCCCTGCATTGACACTAATGTTCATCCTGCTGTGGCTGAAACATTCCTCTCGTGCTTTATTTCAGCTTCCCCACTGGCCTTTCTAATAATTAGTATTTACTCTAATAGGTTGAGTATAATATAACTGCTCTCTAAATAGCATATCGCAGTGCTACATCTTAGGTTGTTCTGCCCCTTTCCGCCTAAAGAGCGCCCCTCCTCCTAGTTTGCTCTATATATATTTCTTGAATGGGTATGACACCCCCAACACAAGCCCATTCCATAAGACAGAAACACTTTCTTTCTACCTGTCTCAACAGCAGTGACTCCCAATTGCATTGCTTTCACTTGACATTTGCAGAATGTTGCTCATGGTCCTTGAAATTGACAGCTAGGGAGAAGTAGCTCTGGCATGTGTGGATGTTTGGTCACCTCATCAGCCTTTACTTAGTAACATATCCTTTGGTAGCTTCCAAATTTTCTTGTAGCCAGCTGTCTATCTGGTCTTCCTTTAGGAATTTTCTTCCCACTCTTCCTTGGCAAAGCTTCTCATTCAGAAACATTTTTAGATTGTCCTGCACCAGCTTGTTGGCGCACAGATTTTCAGTAATATTTGAGCCTGGAATGATAAAGGCCATTCCAAAACCATAATTTTTCTTGTCTTCTGGTAGCAAATGGTAATAACCAAGGGCTTTTTATGCTCTGAAATTAGGTGCAGGAACTCACCCACAACCCCCTAAAACCCCCCTGCCCCCATGCACACACATACCCTCCATACTGCATCAAATAGTGCGTGTGGTCAATTTCACTACCAGTGGGAGGATCCTAAAGTGGTATTTATTACCAGGAGTGCATTATATACAGAGTGCAGAGTTGGGGGAGTCACACACAGAGCACAGAGTTTGGGAGAGCGCTACGTACATGGTGCAGAGTTCAGGGTTGTGCAGCGTCCAGAGTGCAGAGTTCAGGGGTGCGCTACGTACAGAGTGCAGAGTTGGGAGGTCACACATAGAGCACAGAGTTTGGGAGTGCGCTATGTACATGGTGCAGAGTTCAGGGTTGTGGTACGTACAGAATGCAGAGTTGGGGGGTCACATACAGAGCACAGAGTTTGGATGTGCACTATATACATGGTGCAGAGTTGGGGGTTCTGCAACATACAGAGTGCAGAGTTCATGGGTGCGCTACATTCAGAGTGCAGAGTTGGGGGGTCACATACAGAGCACAGAGTTTGGGAGTGCACTACGTACATGGTGCAGAGTTCAGGGTTGTGCAGCATGCAGAGTGCAAAGTTCGGGGTTCTGCAACGTACAGAGTGCAGAGTTCATGGGTGCCCTACATTCAGAGTGCAGAGTTGGGGGGGGTCACATACAGAGCACAGAGTTTGAGAGTGTGCTACGTACATGGTGCAGAGTTCAGGGTTGTGCAGCATACAGAGTGCAGATTTCAGGGGTGCGCTACGTACAGAGTACAGAGTTGGGAGGTCAAACACAGAGCACAGAGTTTGGGAGTGCGCTACGTACATGGTGCAGAGTTCAGGGGTGTGCTACGTGCAGAGTGCAGAGTTGGGGCGTCACATACAGAGCACAGAGTTTGGACATGCACTATATACATGGTGCAGAGTTCGGGGTTCTGCAACATACAGAGTGCAGAGTTCATGGGTGCGCTACATTCAGAGTGCAGAGTTGGGGGGTCACATACAGAGCACAGAGTTTGGGAGTGCGCTACGTACATGGTGCAGAGTTCAGGGTTTTGCAACGTGCAGAATTCAGGGGTGCACTACGTTCAGGTGTGCGCTATGTACAGAATGCAGAGTTCAGGTGTGTGCTACGTACAGAGTGCAGAGTTCAGGTGTGCACTATGTACAGAGTGCAGAGTTCAGGTGTGCACTACGTACAGAGTGCAGAATTCAGGGGTGCGCTATGTACAGAGTGCAGAGTTCAGATGTGCGCTACATACAGAGTGCAGAGTTCAGGTGTGCGCTAGGTACAGAGTGCAGAGTTCAGGTATGCACTACGTACAGAGTGCAGAGTTCAGGCGCGCACTACGTACAGAGTGCAGAATTCAGGGGTGCGCTATGTACAGAGTGCAGAGTTCAGATGTGCGCTACATACAGAGTGCAGAGTTCAGGTGTGCGCTAGGTACAGAGTGCAGAGTTCAGGCGTGCGCTACATACAGAGTGCAGAGTTCAGCCTTCTTCCACAGCTGTTTATTTCTGCATTCCCCATCCACATTTCACCCCTCTTTAGCTCTGACCTCTGCATGCAACCTTCCTCCACTACCCCAATGTTCCCCCTCTCCAAAAGCTCCACCATCTTCCACGTCTTATTTTGTTGCTGTATAAGCACCCAGACGGCTCTAGTACCTCCCCACACACTATAAGTTGTTTCACTTCTCTCACTTGCAGGGAGATCATCCAATGGGGGTGTCAACATCCGCACTGCACCCCAGGCACCTGCATCTCCCTTGTCCCCAACCAGGGCTGCTGTTAGAAACCATGGGGCCTCATACAACCAACCTGACAGGGCCCCCTCTCTCCACAATAAAAACCCAGGGTACTATGTTTCAGTTATGAATGAACACAGTGAGTGATCAGTACTGATTGCTCATTGTGTTCATTCAGGAAGGAAATGGGCTGGTAAATGTGACATCTATAACAGACCCTTCCCACATTCTTCATGCTGAAGGATCCTACTGTGTGCTTGCAGCTGCCAATGGGAAGGAGAGGAGGGAAGCCGGCAGCCCTGCGGGAGTGGGAGCAGACAGAGGGGCAGCAGGGAGAAACGTATGGTGTACAGAGAGGGTGATGGGTGTGGGGGGCAATTAGAGGAACCAACCCCCTGTATGGCTCTCTATGCAGGAGCTGAAAGCCAGCAGGAAGGAAAGGAGAAGAAGCCGGAGAGCCATACTGGGGGTCGGTTTCTGTAATTGCCCCCTGCCTTGCTGATCACCCTCCCTGCCCACATCTGATTCACCCAGCTGCCTGGGCCTCCCTGCTGGCCTGGGCCCTGTACAGGAGGACTGATGGTACACCCTTATCCACGGCTCTGTCCCCAACCTTCACTCAGTCGCAGCCGCACAAGAGATCAGATCTGTGGGAGCTGTTGGGAGACAAGCTGAACTTCTGTGTTTACAAGTGATAGTGGTGATCAGGGAGCAGAAGTCTTGAGCCAGAGCTGGTGAAACTGAGTTCCACCAAGTTCCAGCGGAAGAAAAGCCCTGGTTATAACCTGTGCACAGCATGCTTTCTCTGTGCTCCAGTGCTGCTCGTAGCATCCTCCTTCATCACTGGACACCATCCCACTTTCAGGTTGACTGTCACCCAGCATTATCTTCCTGTAAGATGGGACAGTACTCATCATGAGACCTCATAAAATCTTTCTGAAATTAAAGTGGGACTGAGGTGTCCTTTTATCATGCAGCGGTAAATGACTGCTGCTCAGATCTCTGGAATTCTCAGAGGAGACAGTTCTCCTCTGATTGCCTTTTTATGAAGCCGTATAGATCACTTCTCCGAATGAAGAGAGAAGTGATCTACAAATGCTTTGAACGCTAGAAAACGGCGGCTGTTACTATAATCTCGCGAGATTACAGTATGAGATCAGTCAAACACCATTTACTAAGCAGAAGTAAATTATCGCTGCTTCGTTTGCGGTTCCTCCGATTCTCCAGCTCTGGGCTGGAGAATCTGGATGGAGAACACAGATAGCCACTGAAGGGTTGACATCGCTCCTTCATACACTGGCAATCTGTCTGCTGAGATGATCAGTGGAGAACATGTTCTCCACTGATCATCTCTGTTTCCTAAACCACTAATGATCTGAGATCAGCAACGATCCTCAGGATCGCCGCTGATCTCTGTTTCATAAAAGTACACCTAAACCCATTAATTTAACAGTTTCAAAAAACATTTACATTTCGGGCATGTGCCAGGAATGCTGCCACAGTTGCTTGTGCTCTCAGTCAAATTGTCAAACCATCAAATAGCTGGTGTCATAACTGATCACATGTGCAGCACCATGGCAGTTGAAGATAAAACAGAGGCTAAGATGGCAGCTTCCTTGGCTGAAAATGACAGGAGGGTTTAGTTCCGCTTTAATTAACTGTTTGCCAAAACAGTTACAGTACATTCAAGGCATGTTACAGTTAGAAGTATGCTTATGTTAGCTCTCAAAAAAAGTTCCAAGACATCAAATGGCTGGTGTCAAAATTGTAAAGTGCTGCAAAAACGTTTGGTGCTATATAAACCTTGTAAAATAATATAAAAAATTGCTGGAAACTGCAAATCAAACAAATTCTAAAGTGGCAGCCTCCTTGGCTGTAAGGGATAGGAGGATTTCGCATTGCTTTAACACATGCATGCTTCAAATACTGTGGAGCTTGGTGCTGGGGGGGGTGCAGAAAGAGGAAGTGAATAAGACTAGAAGCAGACTTAAAGTGTTACTAAACCCAGGACCCTGCATTCACTAGATCTGGTCTCCCACAGTACACACAACATGGAAGTGCAATTATTTTAGTGAATATAAACTGCTAAATACCTTTTCTCATCAGCAGTTAGAGCAGTCTTGTGACTTCAGCAGAGCACTGGTTAAAGCTTGTAGGAGGAATTTTCTTTCTGCTCTAGGAGGATGCAGAACCCCTGACCTCTGTCTGGACAGTGCTGATTGACCCTGTGCTGATCACATGCACTCTCCCAAGAAAACAAAAACTCTCTAGCAATACACACCAAACTGAGCATGTACAGAGTGTCTCCACATGATATGTCTTATCAGGGGATAAGAGGGGGGCACTGGAAAAAGGGGAGGATCAGAGCAGTCAGGATCAAACAGAATTTTTATGCAGTGCAAAGAATTAACCTCTCCGTTCTATCAGCAGATGAATTGGGGATTGTGGAAGAAGGGAAGGATCAGAAAAGACAGGATAAAACATCCTTTTTCCACAATGTGGAGGATTAACCCCTAAGATTCCACAGTGAGTATAACAAGAATGCTTTACTGCATATACAGACTGGTTTTACTGTTGTGGGTTTAGTAACACTTTAACACCTTCCCACCCGGCCTATTGCAGATTGACTGCTGGGCGGGACACTTGTGACGTCCTGTCAAAACGAGCCGCTCACGAGCTGCAGCGCAATCTGTCTCCAGCTGTGTCCATGGGACACAGCTGATGACATATCACTACACCGACCCATTGCCAGTGTCATGTGACCGCTGTGACCAATCACAGCAGATCACATGTCAATTTTATACAATGGATGGCTTCCTGTCATGCCATCCATTGTATACAATTAGGTTGTTAGCTGTGATTGGTCAAAGCAGTCACATGATACAGACAGGGTCATTCACAGCCCATCTGTACCATGTGATCAGCTTTGCCCAATCACAGCTAATCACAACAAAAGACTGAATGAATCAGTTTCATTCAGTTACAATGATTGCAAATATCAATGAAATACATTGGTATTAGCATTCATAATGTGTTAAAAAAAGAAAAATCCTGATCACTTGCCCAGAGTAGTTCAATGTTACTATGGTAACATTGTATTGCTTTGGTCACAGTGTGTTGAAAAAAAATAGTAAAAAAAAGAAGAAAAAATTTAATTAAAAAATAAATAATTGAAAAACTTGAAAAAAATACAAATTAAATTATTATTATTATTTTTATAATTTTCACCAAAGAAATGTAGCAGAATACATTTTGACCTAAATTTATGAAGAAATGTTATTTATTGGCAAAATTTTATAACAGAAATGAAGAAAAGTGCGTTTTTTTTTCAAAAGTTTCAGGAGTTTTTTGTTTTATTTAGCAAAAAAATAAAAAACTCAGTGGTGATTACATACCACCAAAAGAAAGCTCTATTTGTGTGAAAAAAACAGTAAAAATTTCATATTTGCATGTGTTGCGTGACCGTGCAATTGTCATTCAAAGTGCGACAGCTCTGAAAGCTGAAAATTGGTCTGGGCAGGAAGGGGGTAAAAGTGCCCGGTATTGAAGTGTTTAAGGAACCTGGAGCCTGCCTTCAGTTTTAAGGTGTGTTTTGTATCCTGTTGAAATATCCTACCTGCCTTCAGCTTCAGGGTTTTCTAAGTGGGACATTAGCCTCCCCCTGATCACCTGCGGCTATCTGGTCACATCTCCCAGCAGTTCTTCCTGTATTTAACCTTTACTGCTGTGCTAAGATCTTATTTATGTGACCTGTCTGGTGCTGAACAGCATCTTCCCAAAAACTGTTCCAGTCGGGATATGTGATAAACACAAATACTGCTCAGATTCTATTTATCCCAGTGTAAAGAGGTACAATTCACAAATATTTAGTGGAAGGATAAGTACCTTTAATTTAGCTGAGTGATGGTAATTTTCAAATCCCATTGGACTCAAATTAAATTAACTGTCACTGAAAATAAGTACTGAGAATAATAGACACTGAAAATGAGTACTGAAAATACCTGTCACTGGAAATAAGTACTGAGAATAACGGACACTGAAAATGAGTAGTGAAAATAACTGTCACTGACAATAAGTACTGAGCATAACGGACACTGAAAATGAGTAGTGAAATTAACTGTCACTGACAATAAGTACTGAGAATAACGGACACAGAAAATGAGTAGTGGAAATAAGTACTGAGAATAACGGACACTGAAAATGAGTAGTGAAAATAACTCACTGAAAATAAGTACTGTGAATAACAGACACTGAAAATGAGTACTGAAAATAACTGTCACTGGAAATTAGTACTGAGAATAACGGACACAGAAAATGAGTACTGAAATTAACTGTCACTGACAATAAGTACTGAGAATAACGAACACTGAAAATGAGTAGTGAAAATAACTGTCACTGGAAATAAGTACTGAAAATAACGGACACAGAAAATGAGTAGTGAAAATAACTGTCACTGGAAATAAGTACTGAGAATAACGGACACAGAAAATGAGTACTGAAATTAACTGTCACTGACAATAAGTACTGAGAATAACGGACACTGAAAATGAGTAGTGAAAATAACTCACTGACAATAAGTACTGCGAATAACAGACACTGAAAATGAGTACTGAAAATAACTGTCACTGGAAATTAGTACTGAGAATAATGGACACAGAAAATGAATACTGAAATTAACTGTCACTGACAATAAGTACTGAGAATAATGAACACTGAAAATGAGTAGTGAAAGTAACTGTCACTGGAAATAAGTACTGAGAATAACGGACACTGAAAATGAGTAGTGAAAATAACTGTCACTGGAAATGAGTACTGAGAATAACGGACACAGAAAATGAGTAGTGAAAATAACTGTCACTGGAAATAAGTACTGAGAATAACAGACACAGAAAATGAGTACTGAAATTAACTGTCACTGACAATAAGTACTGAGAATAACAGACACTGAAAATGAGTAGTGAAAATAACTGTCACTAAAAATAAGTACTGCAAATAACAGACACTGAAAATGAGTACTGAAAATAACTGTCACTGGAAATTAATACTGAGAATAACGGACACAGAAAATGAGTAGTGAAAGTAACTGTCACTGGAAATAAGTACTGAGAATAACGGACACAGAAAATGAGTACTGAAATTAACTGTCACTGACAATAAGTACTGAGAATAACGGACACAGAAAATGAGTAGTGAAAATAACTGTCACTGGAAATAAGTACTGAGAATAACGGACACAGAAAATGAGTAGTGAAAATAACTGTCACTGAAAATAAGTACTGCGAATAACAGACACTGAAAATGAGTACTGAAAATAACTGTCACTGGAAATTAGTACTGAGAATAACGGACACTGAAAATGAGTACTGAAATTAACTGTCACTGGAAATAAGTACTGAGAATAACGGACACAGAAAATGAGTACTAAAATTAACTGTCACTGACAATAAGTACTGAGCATAACGGACACTGAAAATGAGTAGTGAAAATAACTGTCACTGAAAATAAGTACTGCGAATAACAGACACTGAAAATGAGTACTGAAAATAACTGTCACTGGAAATTAGTACTGAGCATAACGGACACTGAAAATGAGTAGTGAAAATAACTGTCACTGAAAATAAGTACTGCGAATAACAGACACTGAAAATGAGTACTGAAAATAACTGTCACTGGAAATTAGTACTGAGAATAACGGACACAGAAAATGAGTAGTGAAAATAACTGTCACTGACAATAAGTACTGAGCATAACGGACACTGAAAATGAGTAGTGAAAATAACTGTCACTGAAAATAAGTACTGCGAATAACAGACACTGAAAATGAGTACTGAAAATAACTGTCACTGGAAATTAGTACTGAGAATAACGGACACTGAAAATGAGTAGTGAAAATAACTGTCACTGAAAATAAGTACTGCGAATAACAGACACTGAAAATGAGTACTGAAAATAACTGTCACTGGAAATTAGTACTGAGAATAACGAACACAGAAAATGAGAACTGAAATTAACTGTCACTGGAAATAAGTACTGAGAATAACGGACACAGAAAATGAGTACTAAAATTAACTGTCACTGACAATAAGTACTGAGCATAACGGACACTGAAAATGAGTAGTGAAAATAACTGTCACTGAAAATAAGTACTGCGAATAACAGACACTGAAAATGAGTACTGAAAATAACTGTCACTGGAAATTAGTACTGAGAATAATGAACACTGAAAATGAGTAGTGAAAATAACTGTCACTGGAAATAAGTACTGAGAATAACGGACAGTGAAAATGAGTAGTGAAAGTAACTGTCACTGAAAATAAGTACTGAGAATAACAGACACTGAAAATGAGTACTGAAATTAACTGTCACTGAAAATATGTGCTGAGAATAACAGACACTGAAAATGAGTACTGAAGATAACTGTCACTGAAAATAAGTATCTTTATCCTGGTTGGCTTTGTGAATTGGGCCTATTGTGTGGTGCCAGACAACCGATCACAGCAGAGCAAGGACAGGTAAGTATGTATGTGCTGGCAGGACTGTAGGAAGAGATGATTGGGGCCCACTAAGGTAAATGCACTGTAGGTACACTTGACCTTTAGTCAGCAAATGATAATGTTCAGAAATGAATTTATTGAGTGTATAATGCTGAATGTGTATTGATAAAATATAATGAAATACTTGTCCTGAAAGGATGCTGTGATCTAAATACTGCAGTTTGCTCAATGCGTATATGTCGCAGCGCCAGCCAGACAAAGCCATTTATTCTCCTGCTGTATAAGTACCATTTTCCTTTGTTACATCATCCTGCTTATTGTGCACTAGTTACTTCTATTAAAAAGACCCACAGAACAATAAAGACTGATAGCAATTTCTAAAGGAAAATCTATTTATAGCAGTTATAATCTCCATTGCCTCTCTATGAATATTATCCTTCTGGCAGACGTAATTGTTTATTTTATTGTATTGCTTACTCCAGAGAACATGACCACATTCTCTGTACCTACAATTGTTCTACTATGTGGCCACTTCCCCTGTCTGATAACACACACCTAAACATTATGTCCATCATCTTCTATTTCCTCTGTTTATGAGCCCCCAAGGAGACTGCAGATTTTAATTGAGCTGGCCATAGATGGTTTGAATTTCAGCCGATTCAGCCAAGATTCGAACCATGAATGGGCAGGCTGAATGTACACAAGTTAATCAATTGATCAACTTGAGTACAACTAGCCTGTTGAATTTTACAGTCGATTATTGATAGTTGATATTGATCCTCTAGAAACCCATTAGTCCTGGGGTTTTTTTCCAGCCAAAAAACGTTGATTACAGTCTATGTGTGCATGGACACATAGGATAACATGGTGGGGGGTTTACTGGCTGCAGAAAAAAACATCAAAAGCCAAAAAACAGCAGCTGTAAAAACGTCAAGTGTGCATGAGGACTAATAGTTATACAAAATATGGTGTAAAAATACTGTTGCAAATTTTAAAGTTCTTGAGTTTTTAATTGTGGGCAAAGTGGACAAGGCTTTCCTTCATCGCTGGGTATTCCCTGCTATTCAGGACAAGCTTGCTTGTGGTCATCAACCTTACTTATTAACCACTTGAGCTCCTGAGGATTTACCCCCCTTAATGACTCCCCTTTTTTGAGCTCCTGAGGATTTACCCCCCTTAATGACCAGGCCTCTTTTTGCTACTCGGCGCTGCACTAATTCAACTGATAATTGCGCAGTCATGCAATGCTGCACCCAAACAAAATTTACGTCCTTTATTTCACACAAATAGAGCTTTCGTTTGGTGGTATTTGATCATCTGTGCGCTTTTTATTTTTCACGCTATAAACAAAAAAAGGCCAAACATTTTGAAGAAAAACAATATTTTTTACTTTCAGCTATAAAAAATATATAGTAAACTCAAAGTTGGTTATAAATTTAGGCCAAAATGTATTCTGCTACATGTTTTTGGTAAAAAAAAAATCCCAATGAGTGTATATTGATTGCTTTGTGTCGAAGTTATAGCGTCTACAAACTATGGTATAGATACTGCAATTGACGCCATTTTTCTGCTATACAGCGCTGCGCTAGTTTAACGGACAATTGCGCGGTCATGCAATATGGTATATAAATTAAAATTACATCCTTTTTTTCCCCACAAATTGAGCTTTCTTTTGGTGGTATTTGATTGCCTGTGCGTTTTTTATTTTTTGTGCTATAAAAAAAAAGGCTGACAATTTTGAGGAAAAAAAAACAATATTTTGGACTTTTTGCTATAAAACATGTCCAGTAAAAAAAAAAAGCAAAAATCTAATTTAGTCATAAACGTCTGCCAAAATGCATTCTGCGACATGTCTTTGCTAGAAAAAAAAAAACAATACGTGTAAATTAATTGGTTTACTTGAAAGTTATAGCATTTACAAATGGCGGGAAAGATACTGGAATTTTTAGGGTTTTTTTATACTAATAATGGCGGCGATCAGCGAATTATGGCGGCGATCAGTGACTTATGGCAGCGACTTATGGCGGGACTGCGGCGGACATTCTGACATTGGGGGGTACTGACTTGGGGTCACTGACATCCCCAAAAACACTAATACAGTGATCAGTGCAAAAAAAAAACCACTGACACTGTACTAATGGCACTGGGGAGGAAGGGGTTAACTTTATTTTGCAGGGAAGGGTTATCTGTGTGAGGGGGAGTATTTTACTAGGGGGCGGGGGGGTGTGCTGCACGGGACACCGCTGATCGAGAGAGAGAAACTCTTCTTTCTCGATCAGCTCGTCTTCGAGCTGTCAGGGAAGTGACAGACAGCACAGCTACTGCAGCTGTGCTGTCTGTCACTGTTTGCCGCCGATCGCCGGGAAACAGCCGGTAAGGACCGGCTGTGACCCGGCGACTGACATCCGCGGCGGCAGTGATCGGTGGGACAGATAGGGGACGCGCGAGAGGTGCGCCGCCGCCCTATCTGTTTACAAAACACATGTTTTAAAATGTGGTTTTGCCTGCCCGTGCCGCCCTGCAGCCTTATTTCTACAGTGGCAGGGCGGCAAATGGTTAATATACTGGATAAAAAGCACATCATGAAAGCACAGGACTGTCCAATCCACACTAGGTGTCTGCCTGCAATGGGAACCCATGGACTTCCAACAGGCTAACGTGTTTCTAGGACTTGCCTCTTCCTAAAGCCACCTTCCTTGGGCTCTGAGGAAGAGGCAAGTCCTCGAAACGCATTATCCTGTTGGAAGTCCAGGGTTCCCATTACGGATAGACATGTAGTGTTGCTTGGACAGTACTGTGTTTTCATGATGTGCCTTTGACAATATTGTCGTTTGTGAGTACAATACCTATTACTTTAATAAATGTTTTTTAAGGTAACGCACTAGGCTGGTGTGCCCTCTGTTTCCTTTTTATCCAGTACATTTGGACTTCCTTGGTCCTCTGAGGGCAGCAAGGAGTGCACATTCCAGGACATCCGAGATGTGGTCATGGCCTTTACTGAGTCCATCCCTGTGCACAGGAGTATTTTGGTTTTTACTTTTTACTATACAGTATCTATAGAGCTTACAGTATGGGATCTAAATGGAAGTTCTTATGCAGTTATAAAATATGATATTAAGTTCTTTCCAGGTTATGCAAAGGGCATCAACCCCTGCAAGCTCCGTAATTAAGAAAATAATAACATCAAGTCATTTCTGACTCATTCATCATTAGCAGAACACCCAACTGCCAGAGGGATAAGACAACATGTACATCAATAATATTTTTGTGCTATCTTCTGATTCAAATTGCTCTCACGAGTAACACCTTACTGCTATTTTATTGCCAATTATACTTCACATTAAAAATAGTTTGTGGGTTGTTAACAATATTGGGATATATTAGGGTTATATGAACATTTCTCCTGTGGCATTGTGCATGATTCACCGCAGCTCCTAGCTACTGTGTAGTGTATAGAGATTGACTGTCTAATATTACATATTAGCGATGGGCTTTTTTTTTTTGTTGTACGATAATGTAACTAAAACACATTTCTATCCCAGCTGGTAAAATAATTTGTGGTGTTCATACCTCTGGCCTGTAGATGTCACTATTTACAGTTCTTATATATATAATACTTTCTATACCCTGTGCAAGTTAGTTCCTGTTTTATGGATGTTAGAACTTGTAATTAATGCAGGCCATACATGGGTCGAATTGATTTTGAAACTCGACCAACCAGGCTTAAATTTCATCTCCTGTTGCTACAGAAAAGAATTTTCGTGGCCAAAAATGTTCTTTTCTTTCCAGGTCACAGCTCATGGCCATTTCTTTTTCAACTACATTTCTCACACGATTCTCCCATCATTGATTAGAAATTTTCATTAGTTTCTCAAAAAAATTCCAACAAGTCCGATCACTCAAATTCGATGTTCACTCGAAAATCGGCCAATGCTGTGGCCCACTAATGGTGCGAAATTCAAATGAAAAGATTTTTGAAAGAAAATTCTTTATGAATTCGACCCATGTATGGCCAATATATGCACTCTATAAATCAAAGGTGTCAAACTGGCGTCCCTCCAGCTGTTGCGAAACTACAAGTCCCATCATGTCTCTGCCTTTTGGAGTCATGCTTGTAACTGTCAATCTTGCAATGCCTCATGGGACTTGTAGTTTGGCAACAGCTGGAGGGCCGCCAATTTGACACCTGTGCTATAAATTCTCTGCCTCCCAAACTATGGGACACAACACAAAGATTGACAATGAGGATGGTTGTTCTCCCTCTAATGTAGCCTGCACTTTTTGTTCCATACGCTGGTGAGCCTGCAATACCTTTTACTGCTTGGATTTGTATGATTAAGATCTACATATTTGCTGATAATCTGGAGGACTTGCCTACTGCTATAATGTGCAATTTACTCATTCACTGCCTGGGAGCAAAAGGACAGAGATGGTACTTATGATACACCTCTCATTGCTTAAATAGCTTCTTTGTGCTTAAAATAAATGTGATTTCAGAACAATACAAATTCTGGCAATGTGGACAGCTTAATGGTGAATCCATAGTCTAATTTGTAGCAGCTTTTCAAAAGTTGGGTGTTACCTGCGAGTTTGGTGCTTTAACAGATGAAATAATTAGAGAGCAGCTGGTAAAAAAAAAAAACGTGGCCCATCTTTGAGAACGATTGCTCTTGGAGCATGATTTCATTATTTCATTCTAGTAAAAGCTATTATAATTTCAATCAAAATTGAACGTGCTGTGGCTAAGGCAAAAACCTTTGGTCAGGGGCAGGGGCGGACTGACAACTCATGGGGCCCTGGGCAATAGGGGATCATGGGGCCCCTGTGTCCTTGCCCAAACTCAAAAAAGCCTATGAAAAAGGTACCAGGGGCATCTCATGGGGCCCCCTACTGACCCCGGGCCCTCGGGTAGTACCCAAGTTTCCATATGGTCAGTCCACCCCTGGTCAGGGGACTACTGGAACCATACAGGCTGTGAAATCACAATCTGCCTCTCATAACGCTCATATTAAGGCCAAGTTGCAAATTTCTTTGCAAATCAACCACTTAATGAACGTACTGTGAAACTGGTTAGCTATTGCAGAGATCTCAATCCTGTGCTTGTTTGCCCACAAGAGATTGTAAAATTGAAATCAAGATGTGTGCAAGCTTAACTTTACATTGTAAAAGAAAGGTACCACTATAAAGGACTGGGACCATTTTACTTTGTTAAATCTACAATCAGTGGGTGGTTTTATCACAACAGCTCCAGTTGTCCCTATGCTACCAGTGTTTTAAGTTTTACCACTCAGTAGTGCTCTAGTGGGCTGTGAAACCAGAAATTGGGACACCTAACCTTCTTTGTAAGAAGCTGTTTCCAAAGAAAATACTAGAAAAAAAACTGTCTTGCATGCCCAACACAAGCACAATTAGGAGAGCTTACTAGAGAATTAAACATGACCTGTCCATAGTTGATGGCTATATTGTCCATGGAGCTCATCATTTACTAGTACCAGAGACCATGAGAGTGTACCTAATGCAACTTGCACATGAGCGTCACCAAGGAATTGTAAGAACAAAGCAAAGACTATATGAATTATACTGGTGGCTAGGCATGCATGCCCAAGTACTAACTACCTTTCAATCTTCCATTGCTTGTCAGAGTCATGACAGATCTGCTGTCACAGACTCCACCATGCTAGCCAGTGCCATTTCTTGATTCTGCTAGAGAGAAACTTGCAATTGATATAGTATATCCTTTCAGAGTGGCACCTGTGGACTTCTGATTTGCTATACCAATAGTGAATTATTACTGTAAATGGTCAGAAATTGCATTTGTCACAAGTATAACATATGCTACTGTAACTACATTTCTGTCCACAGTCTTCAGCAGGGAGAGTAAAGGCTCATGTACATGGGGAGTTTGGAAAACTCTTCTGAACGATGGAAACTGACTGCTGGAAAAGGTAGGTTAAAAAAAGTCTGTTTAGCCACATTTGCATACCACGTTTATGCGCGTTTGTGTTTTGAAGCCTTTTTTTAAGATAACCTCAGGAGACCTTCCAAAATGCCCAGAATGCACTGAAAAACAGTAAAAAATTTACTATTTCAGACATTTTGAGAGAAATAGAGAGAGCAGAAGCAGTGAGAGCAGTATGTGTTGAGATGACCTGTCTTTTCTGGTTCTAGTCACTATAGATCCCAACATGAGCATAATGTGGCACGTTCTACCATTTTTTCCATCACACAAAACCTGGCATTGACTGCGCTGCTGTACCGGGTCCTTTTGAATACATGGAAAACAATTTGCATGCTTTTCTGATGATGAAAAAGGCTCTGGGCAGCATCTGGATATGGAACAATTAAAAAACGCTTCTAAACGCAAACACTTATAAACACGGTTAGCCGCGTTTACAAGCGTTTGCCGTTTGAAACGCTTATAAAATCTACTCTTGAACGCAAGAGTAGAATGCAAAAAATGACTGTAAACTCAACTGCCTGTAAATGACATAGTGTACATGGCCACATAGGAAAACATTAGGGAGAGTTCAGGGGCTGCTAAAAAAAAAAACAAAAAACAAACGTAGAAAAGCTCCAGAACGTGAGTTTATCAGCTGCAGTGTACATGAACCCTAACCCAAAGGAACTAGTGTCTGACAATGAACCACAGTTTGTTTTATCTACTTTTGAATCCTTCCTGAGAGAGAGCTATTGTACACAGGAAATCCTCAGTTTATTACCCCCAAACAAATGGAGAGATTGGGAGAGCAGACACCTTTAAGAAGCTCTTCATATTTCAAATCCTACTGGGAAAATCTTGGAAAGTTTTTACTACAGAGTTCTTACATGGCTACAGAGCACCGAGACATGCGACTGCACAATGCATCACCAGCTGAACTATTACACGGCAGACACATGCGCACTAAACTACATGTTGCAGACATACAACTCCCACATAGACCAGTGCCTCCAAAATGATCAGTTACTAAGACTCTGAAAAATCAACAAGATATAAGTAAGGTATATACTTATTGGAAACATCGTTTAGTTAAAAGTTAAGAAATCTGGCTTAATGAAACAGGGAAAGTCCAAATTTTCCACTCAGCTTAGACAAGTCAACGAGGACCTTAAACCTATGATCTGTCTGATGGACGAATATGAAAGATCTGTTGTTTTGTGTCTGTTGGGCACAACTTTTCAGAAGTTTAATTGGACAAAGCTCATTTTCCTGTTCCTACCGACAACAAAGAAACTGGAGACCAGTAACTCAAACTGCCTAAACATTATCAAAGAATCAGAAGGCCTTCTGTGTGGATCAAAGAGTATGTAATGTATTTAAAATGCATAGTACACTTTTGTGATGTACTGTAATACTTTACATTGTTGTTGTCTGTATTTTTCATTATTCAGGGAAAAAGACTCTTTTTTTTTTAACTTAAATAAAGGAATGCGCTAAAACCACAAACTATTCCTAATTTAGTGTAGAAACATTAGTGCAAAAGATATATATATCTATTCTCAATTAATATCAAAAAATATCAAAATTTTGTGCAAAACTATTTTTCAGTGCATAAGTAATTTAAATAATTAAATCAGTGAATATAAAAATCGTCCAATTTTGAATTTCTTCAAATGTCCAAACAAATCCTTTTCAAATTCAAGTGCTCTCAAAGCAATTGTGCCAAAATCCACCACCAAAGTAAAGTTGGGTAACTCACCAGAGCTCCTAGCTGATCAATCTCTAGATCAGCAAAAAACGCTTTTTGCTCTGGGAGCAGATGCAATAAATCAACTTCTCAGGTGTGATGATCAATAGCTACACAATCATCCATAAGGTAGGTATCCACCACTCAATATAACGGTTCCAGGAGCATTATATCACTCTCTCATTTTATATCTCTCCACCGAGGTCATGTTTGGGAAAGAAAGAAAAAATCATGGTGCAGCCAGTTTTTTTATAAAAGTATCCAACAATTTAAAAAAGATTTACACTTACAAAAAGGGTGTCTTCACCGACACCAGTATAACAGCATAAAACAGCAAATGGTATAACAGTCTCCTGTTCCCCGCACACTCACTACAGCGCTCGTGACTCAATCCTCTCCACAGACGTCGGCATCCAGCAAGCCAAGCCCTACTAGTTTCGTCATGAATGACGTCTTCAAGGGGCGGTCATTCATGACGAAACTAGTAGGGCTTGGTATTGAGTGGTGGATACCTACCTTATGGATGATTGTGTAGCTATTGATCATCACACCTGAGAAGTTGATTTATTGCATCTGCTTCCAGAGCAAAAAGCGATTTTTGCTGATGTAGAGATTGATCAGCATGGAGCTCTGGTGAGTTACCCAACTTTACTTTGGTGATGGATTTTGGCACAATTTCTTTGAGAGCACTTGAATTTGAAAAGGATTTGTTTGGACATTTGAAGAAATTCAAAATTGGACAATTTTTATATTCACTGATTTAATTATTTAAATTACTTATGCACTAAAAAATAGTTTTGCACATAATTTTGATATTTTTTTATATTAATTGAGAATAGATATATATATCTTTTGCACTAATGTATCTACACTAAATTAGGAATAGTTTGTGGTTTTAGCGCATTCCTTTATTTAAGTTATAGCACTAAGAAATTTATTTGGTTTCTTTGAGGTGGAATTGCTGCTTTAAAGTATTAAGGGTGTGGCGCTTTTATTACACTTGTGAAAAAGACTCTTTTGTACTCTGATGGGAATATGTGGTCTTCATACCTCTGGTCAGTAGATGTCATACTTTATAGTTGTTACTTGTATAGTACTTTCTATACTCTATACAAGTTAGTTTCAGTCCCGTTCCTGTTGTATGGATACCTGAAATTGCTATTAAAGCATGCTATACCTATTCTGCCTCCCAGACAACAGGATGAAGCATAGCCTTTAAAGTCCAACTCTATGTAGCATTTAGTGGGACAGTCTTCTGCATTAAAGTCTTTACTGTTTTTACACTATTCTTACTTGGTGCCTCTGTCATGTTTCACATGACTGTCATATTGACTGTCATATGCCTTTAAGTGTTTTCTATATTTTGTTTCTGCTCCTCCCTTTCCTTTTGGTTTAGTTAATACTGTATAGATAGCCCTCCCCCTTTCCCAGAAATGTATTGCAGCTTCTAGCCTCATGTCATGAAGTAGATCACATTATGATCTTTTGACCTATCGAATGTTCATTGTTGTAAGAGTCTCTCAGTTTATGGAATAAACTTTACAAGATCTGCAAGATGTCTTATCGATTGAGTCACTGACTGGTATTCAACTGAGGTTGAAGTTATCGCTATCTCATCACAACTGTAAGTTACAGAGATCACACTTTCAATGCTTAGATTGGAGAGACAGAACAGCCTCCTTTCCTCTGATTTCCACGACACTGGTCATCTTCCTCCCTGCCGGGCGGGAACTTTGAACTCACTTTGTCGAGTTGCGAGCGGCTCCGTGCATGGTCTCACTGCTGCCACCGATCCATCCACCTGACTGCACCACGATCCTGCTCCTCTACTGGTCCTTCCACGCCACATGTCGACTGTTGGAATCCCAGATGTAAGTCTTCTGTTTTACAGTTTTTCACTCCTCTTGACCTGGCACCCTCCTTTTTCTTCTGCTTATATTAAAGCTTACCTCTCAGTACAAGTCATATCTCCTAAACATGCACTGTTCAGGAGATATTCACTTTTTCTGCAGCTTCAGACATGGGACGACATACAGTGGGGATCGAAAGTTTGGGCACCCCAGCTAAAAATTTGTATTAATGTGCATAAAGAAGCCAAGGATAGATGGAAAAATCTCCAAAAGGCATCAAATTACAGATTAGACATTCTTATAATATGTCAACAAAAGTTAGATTTTATTTCCATCATTTACACTTTCAAAATAACAGAAAACAAAAAAATGGTGTCTGCAAAAGTTTGGGCACCCTGCAGAATTTATAGCATGCACTGCCCCCTTTGCCAAGCTGAGACCTGCCAGTGTCATGGATTGTTCTCAATCATCGTCTGGGAAGACCAGGTGATGTCAATCTCAAAGGTTTTAAATGCCCAGACTCATCTGACCTTGCCCCAACAATCAGCACCATGGGTTCTTCTAAGCAGTTGTCTAGAAAACTGAAACTGAAAATAGTTGACGCTCACAAAGCTGGAGAAGGCTTTAAGAAGATAGCAATGCGTTTTCAGATGTCAATATCCTCTGTTCAGAATGTAATTAAGAAATGGCAGTCATCAGGAACAGTGGATGTTAAAGCAAGATCTGGAAGACCAAGAAAAATATCAGACAGAACAGCTCGCAGGATTGTGAGAAAAACAATTCAAAACCCACGTTTGACTGCACGATCCCTCCAGAAAGATCTGGCAGACACTGGAGTTGTGGCACACTATTCCACTATAAAGAGATACTTGTACAAATATGGTCTTCATGGAAGAGTCATCAGAAGAAAACCTCTTCTACGTCCTCACCACAAAAATCATCATTTGACTTTGCAAATGAACATATAGACAAGCCTGATGCATTTTGGAAACAAGTTCTGTGGACCGATGAGGTTAAAATTGAACTTTTTGGCCGGAATGAGCAAAGGTACGTTTGGAGAAGAAGGGCACAGAATTTAATGAAAAGAACCTCTGTCCAACTGTTAAGCATGGGGTTGGATCAATCATGCTTTGGGGTTGTGTTGCAGCCAGTGGCACAGGGAACATCTCACGAGTAGAAGGAAAAATGGATTCAATAAAATTTCAGCAAATTTTGGATGGTAACTTGATGCCATCTGTGAAAAAGCTGAAGTTAAAGAGAGGATGGCTTCTACAAATGGATAATGATCCTAAACACACCTCGAAATCCACGGGGATTACATCAAGAGGCGTAAACTGAAGGTTTTGCCATGGCCTTCACAAACTCCTGACCTCAACATAATTGAAAATCTATGGATAGACCTTAAAAGAGCAGTGCGTGACAGACAGCCCAGAAATCTCAAAGAACTGGAAGACTTTTGTAAGGAAGAATAGGCAAAGATACCTCAAACAAGAATTGAAAGACTCTTGGCTGGCTACAAAAAGCGTTTACAAGCTGTGATACTTGCTAAAGGGGGCAGTACAAGATATTAACTCTGCAGGCTGCTCAAACTTTTGCAGACGCCATTTTTTTGTTTTCTGTTATTTTAAAAGTGTAAATGATGGAAATAAAATCTAACTTTTGTTGACATATTATAAGAATGTCTAATCTGTAATTTGATGCCTTTTGGAGATTTTTCCATCTTTCCTTGGCTTCTTTATGCACATTAATACAAATTTTTAGCTGGGGTGCCCAAACTTTCGATCCCCACTGTACTTATGCTGTCCCTTCAGAGCTCTGTGCTGCAGCGGTGACCCCTGTGCGCATGCGCTGGAGTGACGTCATCCCTGTTCGGCTATTCAAATGGCCATAGCCTGCGAACCTTGTAAGGAAGACCGAATGAAGATGGAAACCCTGTCAGCGGTGACAGTTCGCCGCTGGTGGGCTTCATTTTAAGGTAAGTGTTTCATAATGTGCTAGTATGCAATGAATACTAGCACAAAATGTCCTTCTCTGGCATGTACTGCTTTAATTTCTCAGTGACCCCATTGGGGAGATCTCCCCTCCTTTCCTGTACCCGTGACACCAAGTCAACAAAAGATGGGAATGGGTGTTATTGGGAAAGAAAGACACAGTCAACCATTCATAGGTTTTATTAAAGACATAACTCTGTTAGGCATTTGTTGCTTTCTCTGTCTCCCCCGAAGAGATTTCTCCTCACTTAATTTTCCAAAACAAACCTAAATCCAAAAGTACTTAACAAAAAGCATAGACTGTCCATATTCTGTGTCAAAAGTAGCTTGCATCCTAATGTCCCTATGGCTGTAAGGGGGAAACCAGAGCACCTTTTACATGGAAATCAAGCCCACACAGATAGAGACCCCGATGGGGTCTGAATTCACCACTACAACACTAGAAACAAGTGTACAAGGCACCTTTCTACAATGTATTATGCCAGTCAGCCATTAAAGCAACACTCTACTAGAGCATATGCTGGATGAAATGAAAATGTCTGGTCAAGTCTATGTAACTACAGTTACACATGTAGATCCTAGGGAAGATTCTTACAGCCATATTCTCCAGTGGCAGATATGAACCTTGCTGATAACCCTTTACAAGAAAAACATGTTGCCTTCTTTAATGGCCATCACTGTTATCCTTCATGTGCAGACCGTGCCACCATCCATCTCTACATGAAGTTTTCTTGACACACATACTAACCCTGGAAGATTTTGCTGTCTAGCTTCCCACCCTTCCTTACCATGGACTACCTACCCCTTCAAGCTCTTTATGAATGCCATCAGTATCTCATCCTGTGAATCTTTTAGACACTTTGATAGTAAGGCACAATATTCTCCGCGTAGACTGATATTTATCCAAGTGAGAAAACTTTGTCCCAGTCACCTATGTTGTGCCCCTGTGCTCAGGTGGCCCCATCAACCTATTCATCACATTTACTCACCAACTATATACTCACATAACAATTTGTACAAAATAAAGTCTAATTTATGGTTCTATTACATTCCTTTTCCCCTTTTCTTATCTGCTGTTCGGGTTCCACCTGATTACTTGGCTAAACAAAACCATTGAAATCTGCTCAATGAGATGTAAAAGGTTCTCTGTTCAGATGTCGTGCCAGAGCTCTACGCCTTTTAGTTATGCTTTTGACTATAATTGAGCCAGAGATATCCTAATCCATATAATCTGCTGTCAGTGTCATATGGTTCCATGTAATTTTATTAACAAATTCAATGGTGGCCAAGCACATAGGCATTTTGAATCATGTGCAGTTCTTAATAGACCACCTTTATCAACATACCTACCTTCTGATACTGTACACTACAAACTTGGTGCAATATTAAGCCTTACCTATAACCAATCTGTTTACAGAGAATTAAAATAGAAGTTCAGGATTTTAGAAAACAATCATACTCAGCTAGCTGGATGCAGCATTGGAACAATGCCGCATCTGTCCCCCTCCTCCTCTAAGTCAAATACGACTGAAACGTAGCAATTAAAACTGCTGATCACTCAGATCTTGGTCTTAAGTGAGCAGAGAGCAGTTAATGTCAGTCCCTGGTTCTCTGCTCTGCCCCTCCAGTGCTCACTGGAGCGCTAGGCTGTGGAGGGGGCAGGAGTGGCTGACTCAGGCTCTCAGCCATGCACTTACATAGGCTGAGCCAGCTACTAGCCAGGAATCTGGGTGGATCACAACTTTAAAGTTGGGATCTCTCTAGAGCCTGGACAAGCTCAGTGACATTGGGTATGCACTCCTAAATGCACTCCTGTGATCCCCTGTGAATCCCCAGGAGAAGGAGGGCCAAAAGAGCTTGAGCCCTACTACTTCTTTAAGATTTTTCTATCAAAAACTGGACAGAAGAAGGACTTGATGTGTATCAGTATCACTTAGCAACACGTGATGTGATCCTTATATGCTAGCTTTTCTTTTGTCTGATTATTGCGCTTACATTTGTCTGAAGATATATTAGGCAGAAAGTGCCAGTCAAATCTACTTGGTTCTCTTAATGATTCCCATAGACATAGGTACGCATCACCTGCAGAGGTACACCCCAACCACCCTCCACCACCTGTGAGGGCAGAGTTTTCCCTAATGGGGTATATTCCACTAGGTCAAAAAAAGTCAATGAAGAGGGGAGAGACCAACATATTGCTGTAATATCTGTTATCGATTGTGGGAGGAGTGTGTATCTTTCAGACCATTATGATCATCAGACCTAGTCAACTAATCTAGAAAATTCGATTTTTTTTTTTTTTTAGATTCATCTGCATGATGGTGAAAACTCCAATCCATAACCTAATCAATTTGCTGTATTTAAGTGGTTCTGTTTTTTTTATCATGGAACACATCTTGTATGGCTGTCTGTCCTTCCCAATACTCCCTATCCTAATTTTCTGAATTAGGCTCTGAATCTTATCCTTTAGCCGATGTGTGTTCCTTGGTTCCAAGCATTGCTCCTTATAGTTCTGAGGCAGAGAGGTTGCACAGCACAGGTAACAATAGCTAACTATCTCATCCAGAAGCCATGGTAAAAAACTTGTACAATTTGTCTGCAAAGTGTTTGATAGAACATGAATTAAGGAAAATGAAATGATTACATTTAGCCACCAATATTTATATGACCAGTCCTACACACAAAGAGCTTCCTGTCTCTACTGTGTATTGCAGGAAGGTGATCCTGGTATAGCTGAAAACTGTTCTTTATTTTGAGAAAATTGAAATCTCCCTGGATATTTAGGCGTCAGAAAATGTCCACTATTTTAACGGAGGTGTTTCTAAACCCATGGCCCTGCATTCACTTTATCTGGTCTCCTACAGTACACAGAACATGAAAATGCAATTATTTTAGTAACTATAAACTGCTAAATACCTGTAGCACTACCCCCTTAGGAGTTGCTGAGTTTTGGATCCCCCTATGCTTTGCATGGCCAGGCAACACACATTTTCCACACCTTGCACATTGCAGCCAACTGTCCTTGAGCTTGTTTTTGTGATTTTTTATTAAGGGACTAAGAACTTGGATGGTGTCTAGGGGTATATGGGATGCCCAAGGATCTGCAGAACTTGAGGACAAACATCTTAGCAACTATGTACACAAATATAGATAACAACAGTCTCTTTCCTTGAAGAGCTCCAAAGACTTCTTCTTAGTGTACCTGTCAGGAAAAGACTCACCGCTGGTGGTGCAGGGGCTCACCGACTGTGTGGGCTGCAGTACCGGTGCTTGCCAGCGGGTGCTTTCAGCAGCCAGGATCTCACTCCTGCAATCAAGCCATCACCTGAGGCTGATTGCAGGAGGTGTATTTAAGCAGTACCAGGCCTGCAATCAGTGCCTTGGTGTTTTCCCATGTTCCCTGTTGTCCTGATCCTGTTTCCTGTATCCTGTCTTCTGCCTGCTTGACTCTCCTGCTTGACTCTGACTCTGCTAGAACTCCGCCTGCACCGACCCCGGCTATTCCTGACCATTCTCCTGCCTGCTCCTGTTGTACCTTATCTGCCCGATTGTTCCTGACCCGGCCTGCCTGACCACTCCACCTCTCCAGCCCTGACTACACTTGTACATATTAATATTAGTTTAAGGTTTGGTTTTTGTTTGCACTGCGTTTGTATATTTTGTGCAGCTCTTAATAAATTTTATTTCATCATTTCTGAAGCCTGCTGTTCCCTGTGTCAGTCCACACATCTCTGGTCATACCTGGATCTCTGACATAACACCAAGGCCAGTCCTGACCAGAAGTGGCTGCACAGATAAGCCATCTTGGCTTGTTATTTGTGAAGGATGCATCCTGAGGAGGTTGAGTACGTGTCTCTGCTAGTAATAGAAGACAGAGAATATGGCTATCAGATTCTGAAGGAGTATGCCACGGATCAGCTGCTAGAGTGCATGTGGGTCGCTCATTCCCTAGTTGATCAGGGCAGGTTGTTTTCTGAGGTGCAGCCATTGATCCAGGGTTGTGCTGAGTTGGCTCTGTCCAGTACCCCTGAAAGCAGGGATGACTTTTTTCCGCCATTCAGTACAGATCAAGTAGAGTCACTGGTATGGCTGCTGGAGGATGATCCGGATTGCTTCTTGGAGCATTATTCAGTATGTTCACAACATGTGCTAGTGGATTGTATAAACGCAGTGCAGTCTTTGGTCAGACAGGCTATGTGTAAGCTGACCTTTGTTCAACCAGTACTACAGACATGGTCAGATTTGTTACACCCAGCCTCAGTCAGCTTGCAACAACCCAGTCCTGCTTCTAATCATTCCTCTGCTCAAAGCTCTCTTCCTCCATTTCCCACAGCACCCCTAGTTACAACCCAGTATATCCTGCTATCAACCACATATCAGTACCCTGTTCCCACTCGCTGCACCTACCCTGCCTTTAACTCTGTAAAGAAGTCCTCTGTAGAAACTGCTCCCTTCTCTGTTCCATCCTCCAGCTCTTCTCTGTCTTTAGCTGCTCCCTCCGTTTACAGCCCTGCATTTACTTGCAGTGCTTCAGTAACTAAACCCAAGAAGAAGCGAAAATTCTTTCCAACCAGTACCATCCAGCCAGATGCCTTGATACCCCGGTGTCCGTTATCCAGCCTGATGCCCTGGTGTCCGTTATCCAGTCTGATGCCCCGGTGTCCGTTATCCAGCTTGAGGACCCGATAACTACCGCCCAGCCTGATGACCCGGTGCCTGCTGCCCAGCCTGATGACCCGGTGCCTGCTGCCCAGCCTGATGAACCGGTGCCTGCTGCCCAGCCTGATGACCCGGTGCCTGCTGCCCAGCCTGATGACCCGGTGCCTTCTGCCCAGCTTGATGACCCGGTGCCTGGTTCCCAGCCTGTTGACCCGGTGCCTGCTGCCCAGCCTGATGACCCGGTGCCTGCTGCCCAGCCTGATGACCCAGTGCCCGCTGCCCAGCCTGATGACCCGGTGCCTGCTGCCCAGCCTGATGACCCGGTGCCTTATGCCCAACTTGATGATCCGGTGCCTGCTGCCCAGCCTGATGACCAGGTGCATGCTGCCCAACCTGATGATCCGGTGCCTGCTGCCCAGCCTGATGACCCGGTGCCTGCTGCCCAGCCTGATTACCCAGTGCCCGCTGCCCAGCCTGATGACCCGGTGCCCGCTGCCCAACCTGATGAACCGGTGCCTGCTGCCCAACTTGATGATCCGGTGCCTGCTGCCCAGCCTGATGACCAGGTGCATGCTGCCCAACCTGATGATCCGGTGCCTGCTTTCCAACCAGTACCATCCAGCCAGATGCCTTGATACCCCGGTGTCCGTTATCCAGCCTGATGCCCCGGTGTCCGTTATCCAGCCTGATGCCCCGGTGTCCGTTATCCAGCCTGATGCCCCGGTGTCCGTTATCCAGCTTGAGGTCCCGATAACTACCTGCTATGTGGGCTGCAGTACCGGTGCTTGCCAGCGGGTGCTTTCAGCAGCCAGGATCTCACTCCTGCAATCAAGCCATCACCTGAGGCTAATTGCAGGAGGTGTATTTAAGCAGTACCAGGCCTGCAATCAGTGCCTTGGTGTTTTCCCATGTTCCCTGTTGTCCTGATCCTGTTTCCTGTATCCTGTCTTGTGCCTGCTTGACTCTCCTGCTTGACTCTGACTCTGCTAGAACTCTGCCTGCACCGACCCCGGCTATTTCTGACCATTCTCTTGCCTGCTCCTGTTGTACCTTATCTGCCCGATTGTTCCTGACCCAGCCTGCCTGACCACGCCACCTCTCCAGCCCTGACTACATTTGTACATATTAATATTAGTTTAAGGTTTGTTTTTTGTTTGCACTGCGTTTGTATATTTTGTGCAGCTCTTAATAAATGTTATTATTATTTCATAATTTCTGAAGCCTGCTGTTCCCTGTGTCAGTCCAAACATCTCTGGTCATACCTGGATTTCTGACAGTACCTTAGTGTACCTCCTCAGACCCCGGATGATTGCTGCTCTTCACCCAACTGCACTGAGGGTATCCCTGGGCAAGGGGACCCAAGAGTTGTTATTTTAGAAACAGTCCCAGATGAGAAGCTAGTTGGATCTTGCACCTAATTGCCCTCTCCCCTTATCTGGCCCAGGGGGTGTAAGAGTACTCACACTGTCTTTCCTGTTAGCTTAGTGGGTTGGTGGCTGCCTTCAGGCCTTACGCTGGGCTGGCTCCTTCCCTGCTACACAGACTGTCCTCCCCAGAAGACCTTGAGGCAGTGGAGATCCTCTTCTCCATTGAGCTGCCTGTAGGTGGGCTACCCCTCCCTGGGGCCCATTCCCAGGCTCCCCACTCCAACCTTCATCAATCCATCTTCCACCTGACACTGCCCTGCTGTACAGGCTCTGCCACTTTTACGAATTGCCTTGGTCACCATGCCCAGCCTGTCAGGGTATTGGCAAAGGTCCCTTAAACATGCAGATATGGGCCTCCTCCCCTCCTCTGCCCCTTTTCCAGAAACATCTCTAAGTTTCTGGAAGGGTGGGAGGGCTCCAGAAGCCTTGACCTGTCAGAGCCTCCCAGCCTCTACTGAGGCAAACTCCTGCCTTACTCACAGGCTGACTCATCCCAGGCTGCTACTCAGCCTCTGTCTAAAAAAATGGAAAAAAAAAAAACAACAACAAACAAACAGCCTATTTAGCTAACCTAGAGAACGTTACATACCTTTTCTCATCAGCAGTTAGAACAGCCTTGTGACTTCTCTCAGTCTCCAGCAGAGCACTGTTTAAAGCTTGTAGGAGGAGTTTTCATTCTCCCCTGACTGTCCTTAGAGGCTGCAGGACCCTTGACCCTCTGTCTGGACAGTGCTGATTGGCCCTGTACAGATCACATGCACTCTCCCAAGAGAAAAAAAAAACTCTCTCCCAATACACACCAAACTGAGCATGTGCAGCTTGCCCCCAAGGCTCTGTTCTATCAGCAGATGAATTGGGGATTGTGGAAGAAGGGAAGGATCAGAGAAGACCAGATCAAACATCCTTTTTCCACAATGTGGAGGATTAACCCCTTAGATTCCACAGTGAGTATAACAAGCATGCTTTACTGCATATACAGACTGATTATACTGTTGTGGGTTTAGTAACAAAGTGTGTCAAAGAAAATTCTTTGGGCACTATATTTTTATGCACTGGATAATTGTATTCTTAGGGATTTGAATTTAAAATAGATAACCTCTATTTGCTTGTAAAACCCATGTCTATTAACATGGGCAGTGGCCACTTCCTAATGCTTCTGGGTTTTACCCATCTGCTGCAATTACAGGTCGGACTTCCATGACCACTGAATCTGGAGCAGTGACACGACCATACAGACATAGCATTGTAGTTGACGTGCTAGAAACATCAGAAGGATGGGGATTGCAGTTTTGCAGTTATGCTCAGCTCTGGACTTGTAGAAAGGCCACCTAGACTAGGGGCAAAGGATGGAAGTTTATATTGTGAGGGCGATACATTGCTTCTAGTTTCTTATAAGTTCTTCCAAATGTTAGTATCATCATAAGTGGCTTGATCTTGTCTCTAATCCCGTTCGCTATCCAACACTTGAGTAAGGATGAATGTTTATGGCAACCCTAGAGGGTTGTTACAAGTATTTCCAACTGACATTAGCCAATGTTACAGATGATGGCCAGATACTTCTCCAGCTGTCACAATCAGGGTGATATCTGTCTGTAACTTTGCGCACAGCCTCTTAGTGTCATTTGCTTACATATACAGAACATGCAGTGCTGTCTTAAACGTATCACTTGTGCCGAGTGCTTTCATGTCCTACACTAACATTTAACAAAGTGCAATAAATAGCACAATACATAGTTACCAAGATTTGTCCCACACAACGCCTGTCATTCTTTATTGGCTGTAGCAAACATACCACATACAAAATATGGGAATTTAATGTTAAAGAGTTCACCTGTACCAAAAACTTGCTATGCAGATAAGGGGTGTCTGTAGATAAAAACAAACTATGCAGCTTCGACCAAAGTTGAATAATGCCCTTGCTATAGGTGTAGGCTATTTATGTACCTCATGAAGCCTGACTGGAAAACCCCTATGACATTGCTAAGGACGTTGCTAAGAGAGGCCAAGCTATTACTGTTCACCTCCACCATCACAGGAGCAAACTCTCAAATGCTGAGCTCAGAGGTACTGCATCAGGGGAGAGAAAGTGAATGTAAGGGGGTTTGAATCGGAAGAAGAGCTTGCAGTCTATGATGTGTTTAAGATGCCCACAGCTTTCCCATTTTATAAGTGTACATACGTGACCCTAAAATGAATCTGCAAAGCAAATAAGAAAAACAGCATTGTATCACATGTAGAGTAAACTTTATGTTAGTATACTGTTTCAATAATGGTCTCAAAACCCTGTGGGCCCAGAGTCCGCTAGTAAAAAAATAGTACCATCACCAGAGAAGACCAATCTGCTTGTAAGACTACTATGAACCATATAAAAACCTCCAAAACATATATCTGTATAAACTCTACAAAACATGTGAGCTGCACTCCAAATGAATTTGCCCATTGTATTAATATCCTGTTTCAATAATGGTCTCAAATCCCATTGTGTCCAGAGTCTACAGCATGGGTGTCAAACTGGCGGCCTTCCAGCTGTTGCCAAACTGCAAGTCCCATGAGGAGTTGCAAGATTGCCAGTTACAAGCATGACTCCCAAAGGCAGAGGCATGATGGGACTTGTAGTTTTGCAACACTTGGAGGGCCACCAGTTTAACACGCCTGGTCTACAGGAACAAAATTGTACTAACATTAAACTGATACTTAACACACACAGTTTTATTACAGGTTCTTATATTGCACTATCAATTTAGGCAACGCTTTATATATATATTGTACATTCACATCAGTCCCTAACCCTCAAGGGGTGTACAATCTAAAGTCCCTAACTTACATTCATACATACACATATTAGGGCCAATTTAGACAGGAGCCAATTAACCTACCAGCATGTCTTTGGAGTGTGGGAGGAAACCCACACAAGCAGAGGTAGAACATGCAAACTCCAGGCAGGTGGTGCCGTGGCTGGGATTCAAACCAACGACCCTAGTACTGCCAGGCGGAAGTGCCAATCATTTAGCCACTATGCTACTGTTTAATTGACATTATCCATTCTCTTTCTGTATGTGGATGATGGCTCTATAATTATTTTAATAAAAAAAAAACCATTGGTTGGTGAAGTCACCTTTCTTTTCATTCCAATTTTTAATGTCTCATACCATATATTGAAAAAAAACCCCAAAACATTAAAGTACAATTTTCTTAATCGATATACAGCTTGTCACATGACCCAGCTCTTTCCCAGCCTGTCTGTAGGGAAACATAAGTGGGAGGAACTTCTAGTCCTCCACTGCCGGTCACAAGTTTAAAAAAAAAACAGCCTTTGGGAAACAGAGTACAAATAAATAATTAATATCAATAAACTGTTTTAAATCATCATACAAATATATATTTGAATTCAAATCTTTATTATTTTTGACAATAACATGGTGTGGACGGATTTTTTGCTTGTCACAGGCTGTGTCATGCTCCTCCAATCTGTGTCTTAGAATAACAGGGAGGTGAAACCTGCATCAATCAAAATGTAATATCCCAGCCCCATTGTATTTAGCTGGTTAGTGAGCATGGAGGAGGGGAGAGGGAGTGGGCTGTCATTTACCACTGTGTATGTACTGCCCATATGTGTGACTGTGTATAGACACACGGGCTGCTCAGATGTGATAGGGAGAAAATGCTCAGCATATAAACTCACGGAAAACTGAGCAGGTGCAGTAGCTGCCTACACTGCACTGAAAAACTGCATTGGGGACATGGACAAGAGGGAGAGATAGGGAACTGCAGAATCAACCAAGTTTTTTGCAGAATACAGAAAACAAATCCCATAGTGACTGAGTATGAACAGCATGTAATACACCATTTATTGATAGTTTTTAGGGCCAGTTCACACATGCCCACATCAGAATTGCACAGAAACGAGCTGTGTGTTTCTGTGCGATTCAAACCGCATGCAAAAGGCACTACATTTGCTATCTCCTGTGGGTGTCAATAAAAAGTTAACGACACCCCAGACGCAGGTCGCAAACGCAGTGCGTCTGCCCGAACCTGCCCGCACTGTATCACATGGTACTTTGTACCATGTGATCCAGTTACAGTGGCTTTTTAAAAAGTAGTGCATACACTACTTTTGGTGTGGTGCAATTTCAGTCCCTTCAAAATGAAAGGGCTACAATTGCACCGCACAGAACCGTATCACACAGGGACGTACAGTGCATTCCTGTGCGATTCAGATGCAGGCATGGTGTGAACTGGCCCTTAACCACTTGCCGACCGCCGATAGCCGAATGATGGCTTCACTACGGCTGGCCAGTTCTGGGAGGGTGTCATATGATGTCCTTCTAGAACGCGCCCTCCCACGCACCCGGCGATCTCTGTGATCACTGTGTCCTATGTGCAATGACAGAGCAAATCACCGGAAAATGCAGTTGCCGGTTATAGGCTGCACTTTCCTCACGTTGCCACAGTGTAAGGAAAGTACTGCCAATAACCGGCAATTGCCAGAGGAGGGATCGGCAACGATCATCAGGGCACTGATGATCAGTGCCCTTATGATCAGTGCCCAGCAGTGCCACCCATCAGTGCCGCCCACCTGTGCCCACCAGTGCCGCCAGCAATTTCCCCTCAGTGCCGCCCACCTGTGCCCATCAGTGCCACCCGCCAGTGCCCATCATTGCCGCCCAGCAGTGCCGCCAGTCAGTGCCCAGCAGTGCCATCAGTCATTGCCCATCAGTGCCGCCTATCAGTGCACATCATCAGTGCTAGCTCATCAGTGCCGCCTATCATTGCCGCCTATCAGTGCCGCCTATCTGTTCCACCTCATCAGTGCCGCCTATCAGTGCCGCCTATCAGTGCCCATCAGTGCCACCTATCAGTACCCATCAGTGCCACCTATCAGTTCAGCCTCATCAATGCACATTAGTGAAGAAGAAAAATTACCTGTTTGCAAAATTTTAAAATAGAAACAAAAAACTTTTTTGTTTTAAAATTTTTTGCTTTTTTTGTTTATAGCGCAAAAAGTAAAACACCTAGCGGCGAGTAAATACCACCAAAAGAAAGCTCTATTTGTGTGAAAAAAATGATAAAATTTTCATATGGGTACAATGTTGCATGACTGCACAATTGTCATTCAAAATGCGACAGCACTGAAAGCTAAAAAAAATTGGCCTGGGCAGGAAGGGGGTATAAGTGCTCGGTAGGCAAGTTAATGATGTGGGTTTAATTATACTTTAAAGAAGAAAAACTTGCTTGCAGGACTACTATGGACCTTATAAAAAACCTCCACAACATGTACTTCCATAAACTCTGTAATGCATGTGAGCTGTGCCCTTTGTATAAATATTTAGCAGTAATAATGCTCTCAAACCTCCATGGGTCCAGAGGCCATTGGTATAAAATAGTACCATCACCATGAATATTCATGAACTCTAACAAAACCCCTGTGTGCTGTACTTTTTATATAATTAAATAAGGATTATTATATAGAATTGTTTGCTAGAAAGATCCATGATCACTGGGGGTGACCTGGAGGTTAGTATGCTGTATAAATGAAATACGGCACAGATGAATCTAAAGGGTTAACATAGTCTGAAGACTTCCGTACACCATTTGAAAGCAATATAATGATTTAATATACCCAGTTTCATTTTCCAGCTGTGATGACGTTTGTAGCTCACTTAAGTCTAGGAAAGCTTTCCTCCACTATACAGATTTCCATATGCTTGCTTGGCAGCAAAGCGAAATTAATTTCAAATCTTGGCAACAATGCAAATATAAAAACAATGTCACCATCAATTCTTCTATCGGGGTATAGGTACAGTGAAATGAATATCTGTGAATATTAGCAGCATTTTTTTTTTTCATCATGATAAGTCAGCTTCTATTTTAGGCCGAGTGGTCCTTGGAGACCGTAATTAGCAAAGCTAACCAATCAGTTTAATTATTTGTTGTTAATCTACATCTCCCTGGTTTCAAAATGTTGCTGATCAACACAATTACTGAGCTATCTGATGGGTCAGCATGGGATTCATTAGTTGGGTTATCTTTTGGAAAGCTGTGGCACTTTTTGTTGTTTAAAGTAGACCTTTCATGCTATACTGACAGTCTTCTATTAAAGTGGATTACCAGATTTGTCTTCTCATCTGAGATATTTGTATTCTGTTCATTTGTATTTGGAATGCCTCGTGAGTAGTATACTGTAGCAGACAGTGATTTGCTTTGCCGATTTCAGTGGTAGTGAGGAGATGACATATAGAGGGAGGACATTTCTGCAGAGACTGGAAAAAGACTCTTGTGACTGTTGTCTGTAGAACGAAATATCAGATCTCAATGGAGAGCAGAGTGACACGAGGACAGCATTTAGGGGGCATTTGAGATCAGGCCTGCCCACACTCTGGTACTATAAAGAGACTGACCTCATTTTAGAAAATCAGATTGTTGAGCTGTCACCTTACCCGACACCCAGAGAAAGGAAACATCTCTAGCTACAGATTTCGTAATGGCTGCAAAACAAAAACTTTAAAACAATCTTGTGTATCTACTACTGATTCGAAGTCATATGCACACAATACTGTGGTGTATTCCATTAGGTGCCTTACATGACACCTGCTGGTGAGATCTATTATTATTACATGACCATGCCGTTACACTAGTGATCTACTGTATGAGCACCAATGAATCACAGCGGTCTTGAATCAAAACTCCAGCTAAAGCACTGTTTCCACTTTTTAATAGAGTGGGGAGTGTTAGAACCTTTGTAAGTTTTTTTTTTTTTCTAGGTAGCACTTACCTCCACAGGAGCAACTTGGTATGATGAGTTTTCCATTCTGCTACAACTTTGTAACCGGCTCCGTCTCCTCTGACACACCTGGTTATATGATAGAAGGCTGCATACACCTGTATAAAGTTGCAAGAAAAAGTATGTGAACCCCTTGGGATTACGTGGAGTTTTGCATGAATTGGGCATAAAATGTGCTCTGAAAGTCATCTAAGTCACAACAATAGAAGAACACAGTCTGCTGAACATAATACTACACAAACATTAGATGTTGCCATGGTTTAATTGCACATAACATGTAAACATTCACAGTGCAGGGAGGAAAAAGTATGTGAGGCCCTAGCTTAATGACTTCTCCCAGAGCTAATTGGAGCCAGGAGTGAGCCAACCTTGACTCCAATCAGTGTGATGATATTGGATGTGTTGCTGACAGCTGTCCTTCCCTTAAAAAACACACACCTGTTTTGGGTTTACTGGTTTCAAGAAGCACTGTCTGATGTGAACCATGCCTCACAGAAAAGAGCTCTCAAAAGACCTACAATCAAGAATTGCTGACTTGCATGAAGCTGGAAAGGGTTAAAAAAATATCTCCAAAAGCCTTGATGTTCATGTGTCCACGGTAAGACAGACTGTCTACAAATGGAGAAAGTTTAGCACTGTTGCTACTCTCCCTAGGTGTGGTCATCCTGTAAAAATGACTGCAAGAGCACAGCGCAGAATGCTGCATGAGGTAAAGAAGAATCCCAGAGTGTCAGCTAAAGACCTACAGAAATCTCTGGCACATGCTAACATTTTTGTTGACACATCTACAATAAGGAAAACATTAAACAAGAATGGAGTACATGGGAGGACACCACGGAGGAAGCCATTGCTGTCCAAAAAGAATATTGCAGCACGTTTGAAGTTTGCAAAAGAGCACCTGGATGTTCCACAGCACTACTGGCAAAATATACTGTGGACAGATGAAACCAAGATTGAGTTGTTTGGGAAGAACACACAACACTATGTGTGGAGAAAAAAAGGCACAGCACACCAACATCAAAACCTCATCCCCACTGTAAAACATGGCGGAGGGAGCATCATGGTTTGGGGCTGCTTTGCTGCCTCAGGGCCTGGACGGATTGTTGTCATTGATGGGAAAATGAATTCCAGACTTTATCAAGACATTTTGCAGGAAAACGTACGACCATCTGTCTGCCAACTGAAGCTCCGCAGAGGATGAGTGATGCAACAGGACAATGACCCAAAGCATACAAGTAATTCAACAAAACAATGGCTGCAACAGCACAGAATACGCCTTCTGGAGTGGCCCAGTCAGAGTCCTGACCTCAACCCAATTGAAATGCTGTGGCATGACCTTAAGAGAGCGATTCACACCAGACATCCCAAGAATATTGCTACACTGAAACAGTTTTGTGAAGAGGAGTGGTCCAAAATTACTCCAGATCGTTGTGCAGGTCTGATCTGCAACTACAGGAAACGTTTGAATGTGTCAATATACTACCTTGATATATATTGGCATACAGAAAATAGGCTGGAGGACTTGTTGGTAGATAAAGTAAGTATATTACTACGAACCAAGATAAATACAATGCACAAAAAAAACAAAACAAAAACAGATAACCAAACATATTTGAATGTGTCAACTGAGTAATGAGAATACCAGACTATAGTATGGTAATTAAAAGTCCCACAGTAGTTTTCTGGAACAACAAGTCAAAAAAAAAGGAGTGTCTAGAGTGCACTTGGTGATTATATCCCAGGATGTGTTCCTGGATGGGGTACCCCTGGAAGGTATTACGTATAATAACTGTGCCCTAGTTTGTAAGTTTAAGCTGACTAGCATTGGAGCCCACCTGTATGGTGGTGCATTTGTTGCTGTCTCTTCAAAACTGCCTGCAGGGAATGACTGTTTTGGCTGCTCAGTAATGGGTGGTCTGTACTGGCATTAAACTGCTGACAGTGATGGGATAAGAACAGTTGATTCTGCTCACCAACCCTGGCGACCAATGAATCCTGTCCAGAAAGCTTGGCGGTCTGTTGTCCTCCGAAATTCAATCCCTGGTAGTTTGGTCCTCATGGTCAGATCCTTATAAGGATCAGTTCCAGTGCTCAGACTCTCATCCATTCTTCTTTGCTGTAGGCACACATGGCAGTGGATCTTTCCAGCTTCGGTCCCTGCACAGTAAAAGACCTTTCTTTGGCTCTGTCCTTAGGCTCTCTAGTGTGGGCATGGACACCCAAGTGACAAGTATGCCCTCTCTGGTTCCCCACACTGCAAAACCTGTACCTCCATCTCAAAGCCCAGGAAAGCTGTCTCTCTCCTTTTTATATCCCAATGTATCCTAGTTATTGTAGTTTACAACCCCATTAGCCTTCATGCCACAGTGCTCCTCCCAGGACTATATGTCCCAGAGTTCCATGCTGTTGTGTCATCAATCTTCTTGCTACTGCTGCTCTGAGGGAGGGGGGAGTGGACTGAACACTCAGAGCCCACTCTGACTACAGCACAGCTGCTCTGCCTTCACAGAGTCTCAGCGGTGGAGGGGTTAAGGAGAAGAGTTGGCACAGGAGCGCATAGCCCGCTCCTCACATTAGCAGGCAGCACTCCCAGCAGGGAGATGTGAGGGAGAGCAACACAGGAGCACACAGCCAGCAGAGCACCCAGCTAAATCTATATTTTCCTTCACCTCTATCACTGAAAACACATGAGATGTGGAATTTCTCCAATACGACACTGTCCCCTGTCTTTGTACTTCCTTTTTCTTACTCTGTTGCGGACCATGTGCCCTTTCAACAAAAGGAAGTAAGTGGAAATATCTCCAATTGCCAAACCTATTTCATAAAAACCCAGTAGATGTGACCTTTCTAAAATATCCAAAACAAATCAAAGTTTTGGAAGAATTCCACTAAAACTCCTCTGAGAAATGTAAAGGGTTCACAGACAGAAGTCCAGCTGTTGCTTACTAGGGGGGCTGTGTGAAGGAGGGGGACCCTTTTCTTTCTTCATGTCGGGATCTGAAACCGATGCAACATTTTTTATCTGAATAGAATTTTAGTTTAAAGAAACTAAACTAAAAAATAAATATATTGTCTTCCATTGCTAACCGTCTTTCAAAAAATGCTAGTTCCCTGGTGGTTATGCTGACTCTCTAGGTCAGTGTTTCTCAACCTTTTTTCAGTCAAGGCACCCTTTAAAATTGTGGACAGTGTCAAGGCACCCTCTAAAATTATTTTCAGTTCCGAGGCACCCTTTAAAAGAGCCTCTCCAATCTTCTGGAACTCCCTGCCCCAGTATATCTGGTTAGATGATCCTTGAAAACTTTATTCAGGGAAGCCTACCCCACGTCCACCTAACAACTGTACTTAAGTCATCTCCATCAGATCATCCCCTGCAGCTATTACCTTTTGTACCACATCCGCCTCCCTTTAGATTGTAAACTCCATGAGCAGGGCCCTCCATTTCCTTCTCTGTTGAACTGTATTGTAATTGTATTGTCCCCTTTATATTGTAAAGTGCTGCATAAACTGTTGACGCTATATAAATCCTATATAATAATAATGGACAGTCTTGAGGCACCCCATTGTAAAATGTGAAAACTATTCTCATAGTTTTATATAATGGAGAAACATCCATATACGTAGGACACCCAACGTTGGAGGTGATTTACTCTTCCAAAGCAAATACACTTTGGCACACTGGCACTGACTAGGATACCAGTGTTCCTCTTCTCCCTCAGTTTTTCTCCATCACTAAGCTAATGTGACTCCAGCAGTGATGATGGGGGCAGGAGAGGATCAAACAAGGATGCTGTGCAGGCAAGCAACATCCTCCTTATCAACTGATGATGTCATTAGTTGTCAGGACACCAATGGCTAGAAAGTCGTAATGGTGCACAATGAAAACCTGTGGCTTTGTGTAACTAAAAGGCAGGTATGTTCCACCTGTTGGCTTGTATACAAGATTTTGGGAAAATTTTAGACATTTTGCCAAGGCACCCCTGAAGAAACCTCAAGGCACCCCAGGGTGCCTGGACACCCTGGTTGAGAAAGGGTGCTCTAGATCACTGACTTGTCGTGAATTAGGAAAGTCAGAGAGAAGTCAGAAATCCTTATCAATGAACTTGTTGTGGGTTAAAGGCTCACAGTACTGGAGTAAGACGGTCAGCATGACAGCCAGGCAACTAGCATTTTCAAAGGGAGAGGTCAGCCTCGGGGTCTAATTCAGGAAATGGAATAGACTTAGGGTTTAAGTATTTCCCTCACACCCACCTACAAATCTTCATGGCACTTGGCAGAAAAAAGGTATATTGTGGATTGGCAGTGAATGCCAGCAAATACTTAACATAACCAACTAACTATAGTCAGACACTTCTTTGTCACAATAAGTGCAGCCTGTGGTTTTGCATTGACCAGGCATAGTGGCAATGCTATCATTGTGCCTCCGAACGATGAGGGTAGATGATCTTCACACTTGATGGAACATGTACAGTAATACTATTGTGGTGCACCCTCAGAACATGCTCTAGGTGTCTAGGCACAGTAACACCCTTGTGATGCACCAACCATGCATTTAAAGTGGACCTGTCATTAAAATTCATACTTCACATGCATCAATATGACACATGAGAGCACTGCTAAATGATGTTATCTTGAGCAAAAAGTACCTCTTTCCAGCAATGTAAAAAAAATACAGCTGAGCACCCTCATGTGACCATTATCCACAAACACTGCTAGCTCCCCCCAAAAAAACTAGGGCACCCTCAGATCACCTACATTAAAATGTTGTGGGTCTTTGTGCATACCATATGGAAAAGTGGGCAAGGCTGTTTCTTGTTCCCCATCTTCTTACCAATCTTCTCCCTTGTAATTTCCCTCTGATTTTCTGTCTTCTGTGGTTGCATAAAGTTTCATAATGAGACTGAAAAAATACACGTCCATCAAATTTAATCAAATTACAAACAGAAATGAAAAAATAAAAACAATGGCCAACTTTAGAACCCTAAATGTGCAATTGATCATGGGGAAAGAAAAAAAAAAAACCCTGACAAAACATGGTTCAACTTGAAGTTTCAAGGCAATAGGATAAGCACATAATGATTTGAGCACTTTTCACAGGCACATATGGGCAGCACAGTGGCTAGTGGTACAGTGGTAGTCAGTTCAAGTCCCAACCATGATACTGCCTGCCTAGAGTTTGTATGTTCTCCCTGTGGGTTTCCTTTGGGTACTTTGGCTTCCTCCGACACTCCAAAGACATGCTAGTAGGTCAATTGGCTCCTGTCTAAATTATACCTAGTATGTGACAAGGGCAGGAACTGATGTGAATATGCAAAAAAAATAAATATATATATATATATATATATATATATGTGTGTGTGTGTGTGTGTGTAAAGCACTGTGTAAATTGATGGCGCGATATAAGTATCTGTAATAAATAAATAAATAAATGTGCCCAGGGCATGTGATGATCCACCCCCAGGGAGCCCTGGACTTACAGGAAGTGGATTATATGATACTGGTGGAGAACTATTGTCACTGGATTACAAAGCAATTAATCCGCAGAGAACAGAGATAGGGAGCAAGGTATTTTTACCTTTCTTTTAGAGTTAAACATTACAAATCATATTAGAATTAAACCTACTGTACAACTGCACAGCAAAGCATGTACACAAAAAAAATATAAGTCTGAGAGCTCTTCCAAACCCAGCTTACACTCCTGATGAATGAAGGTAACCATATAAGACTTATTTCGGCTTGTGGCTGAGAAAGGTGGGGGGAAGGGGGGGGGCATTAAAAAGGCAGTGGATGGGGGTGTCCATGTGCTATGGTTGCAATGCTTCACAGATTACCTGTGCTCCCTCTCACCCCCTACTCCCAACCCATATCTCCTTTGGCCTCTTGGTCCCAGTAGTATCAGGAAAGTAAATTCACTCTAGTAGAGTGTCATCTTCCAAAATGGAACAACCCAGGAGAAAGAATAATAAAGATAATGCATCCAAAATCCCATAGTAGAACTAATATCCAAAAAATTAGGTAAAATTGCAGTGCTTAACGGTAAAAATGTCTTGCAAGTTACCCTGTTAAACTAATCACAGTGGCATTACCTCATAGTGGAGGAGGAGGAAAGCCACATCTGCTAGACTGGAAAGATAGGTGGCCCTATAGAATGTGATCATGGAGCTCCCTATACCTTTCCAGGAGGAAACCGCTGGGGCAGTGGGTTTCTTCCAGTGTAAAATAGCCTTGCAAGCATAAAATAATTAAATGCTAAGTAGGGTTCTATGGACATTGATTGGAACCATCGCCTCTACAAGGACAAGAAGACATACAGAGACTGACATAGGGATAGGGGCCGCAAAAACCTCAGCAATGTATTTTGTAACATTCGTCCAAAAATCCCAGATCAACTAGCCGTTCCAGAAAATGTGATTGAAATTGGCAGGGGAATAAACACATTTTGAGCACTCTGCTGAACAATTTGGACATATCTCTGCCAATCTAGCTGGGGTAAAATAAATTCTGTGGAGAAATTTGAAGTGAGTCAATCTGTCTCTAGTTGAAATGGATGGTCCTACATGCCGTCCCCATCCCCCCCCCCCCCGAATATCCAGAACCTCAATACTCCACTTCTCTCTACACCAGATCACCGAGGGAGGTGATGTCCTAAGCATTTCTTTGTATACCACAGATCACCCTTTAGTGTTTAGGAGCACCTTAAAGCCTAACTATAGTTATCAAACATTTTAAAAGATACCTCCCCCTTTACTGTAAAATGTTTTGCCAGCAGTATTCCTCTTATCTACAGTCCAGTGCCCTCCACATCCTCCTCCATCCTCCTGTGTCAGTTCTCTCTGGGTTGAAGGGCACCTAGTGTCATTTAACCCAGTTCCTGTGAGCCCAGGGTGTCATGGACACATCCCTTGGATATGCATCATCATGTCAACATAGGCTCACAATGCAAAGGCGGATAAAATGGTGCCTAGGTCATAATGTTGCTGCCCTTGCAGCATCGAGGACAGTCCACTGCATGAGAGAAAAAAAAAAAAGGGGACCCCGCTCATTGCATGAGTGGCTAGTAGAAACATGAAAAAATATTTAAAGTTACTTTCTGTGGGGTTGGGGTTAAAAATTAAAAAAGTATACATTTGTAGAATAAAATAGGGATTTTATATTTGGCTATATAGTGATTTGTGCTCTGTAGAGACAATATTATTGCATTTTAGTAAACCAATTCTAAAGGTTTGGGTTTTGTTTGTAAAATAACAAACATGTCTATACTTACCTGCTGTGTGCAGTGGTTTTGCACAAAGCAGCCTGGATCCTCCTCTTCTCAGGTCCCCCACAGGCTCTCCTGGCTCCTCCTCTCTGTCGGGTGCTCACATAGCAAGCAGCTTGCTATGGAGGCACCTGCTGCTCCGTGTGTTCATTCACACACAGAGCCGTGGCTTGGCCCCACACCATCTCTCTCCTCATTGGCTGACTGGCTTGATTGACAGCAGCAGGAGCTAATGGCTCCTGCTTGCTGTCTCAGCCAATCAGGAGGCAGAGACCCAGGACAGCTGAGGCTGTTGTGTACATCGCTGGATCTCAATGGGGCTCAGGTAAGTATTGAGGGGGGCTGGGGGCACTGCTGCACACAGAATGTGTTTTACCTTCATGCATAGAATGCATGAAGGTAAAAAACCTTCAGCCTTTACAACCACTTTAATTCTGCAAAACTCATTGTGACAGACCCAACTGGGACAGGGGCTTTGACGGGGACTGCAGGCTAGCCTCTTGTCTACTGCCATTGGCCCTGGCATCTGCGAGGGCTCTACTCTTTCTTGTGTGGCTGGGGGGACCTTTGGAGTAGTTTACTTTGGATTCAAGTCCATGTGACCCCAAAACATACAGACTCTGAGAACTGGAGGGCCCCTGTGCCCAAAACAGCTTCAACTCCCCTTCCTAGACTCAGAGATTCTTAGTAGATGTTGATATAATCAGCTCAAAACTAAACTGATTCTGAGGACTCTTGCTCTTATCTGTTTATGAAGGTATTATATGTTTACAGTCTTTCTATCATTGTGTGCATCCTCGGTGTGCATTCACATTGTTATGTAACTGTGTTAATTGAGTCACCTATTGTTTCTGTCTGTTGGCTAGTCCCTGGAGGTGCCTAACTGATGGAATTAGTCTGGTGTCAACTTCAACTTGTTATCTAATCAGTGTGGGATGTTTATCATTATGTATAATATTTGTTTTATTGTACATGTGGGAACTACCCCTATTCCTGAAGTGTATAAAAACACGTATTTCTGTTCAATAAAGTAGTTCCAGTTGCACGTGGGCTAGTGCCGTCTAGTTCTTGCGTGCAATGCCCAGCTGTAATACCTTGGTCCTTTCTCCCAGCGGCGAGCAAGCAGTTCTCTGATGGAATCACCCAATCGGGGTGACAGGCGTTCCATCACACTCATCATTAAAATTTATTCAGAATAGTAGGCTAGTGCAGGTGACAGATCCACTTTAATGAGGAACACAAATGGAGAAAAATTTAAGAAGTTGTACAATTATGAAACAGGGACTGCCACAAAATTTTTCACCTGTGAGGAAATGTCCCCTGAAGAAAGAGAGGTGGTAAGATAAAGTGAGAGGTCCCTTATCATCCATCACACAAAGACATATGAAGTAAATTGGCTGTGCGGCCCGTTTGTTTTGAGAAATTGCGTGCGTGAGTGTAGGGGGTTGTGTCAGTGTGGGCTACTAGGAGCTCAGAACACCATGTTCCCTACGTCTCTCTGGCACAAAGTACATATTAATAGGAGGAGGCAGAGATTAACTCCTTCCTTGTTCTATAAAGCATTGAATGATAGCGAGTACACACAGGACTGACACAGTACACAGCTTCAAACTGGAACTTGTCCTGGCCTCATACAATTAACAATGACAGATATTTTCAGGTATACCTACAGTTTGTGCTGTTAGTCAATGATTATTAAACTGTATTACTATTATTCCTTTTTTTATTATTATTATTATTATTATTATTATTATTATTATTATATTAGTCGATACCTCATACTTCTTGGCAAATTAGAGGTTTGATAAGATGCTAGCAAAATGATCAACTTTGTAAAATGGTATCTACTACACAATGAATTAATTATTCATGATTGTACAAGCTCTAGAAGTATCCATTGTATTAATCTAGAAATATATTTTTTGCTTGCTAGGGGATTATTATAGACCCTGGGAACATTCCATGGACATCTGTAGATGATGGCTGTGTCTACTACTCCATCGTGGTAACAAGCAAAACTGGACCTATTCTCACTGAGCATTCTATTAACAACTGTAGATAATGACTGTTTCTACCACTCCACCATGAAAACAGGCAAGACTGGAGCTATTCTCACTGAGCATTCCATAGACAGTCTACCACTTCACCATGGCATCAGGAAAACCTAGAGTTATTCTTATTGAGCATTGTGTAGACAACTGTACATTATATCTACTACTCTATCATGGCCACAGGCAAAACTGGAGCTATTCTCATCGAGCATTCCACAGACAGCAGTACATAATGGCCGTGTCTACCACTCCATCGTGGAAACAAGCAAAACTGTAGCTATTCCAACTTAGCATTCTAATAACAGCTGTAGATAACGGCTGAATCTACCACTCCACAGAGGCAACAAGCTGAGCTGGAGCTATTACCACTGAGCATTCCATTAACAGCTGAAGATAATGGTTGCGTCTATTACTCCACTGTGGCAACAAGCAAAATTGAAGCTAGATCCATAGACAACTGTAGATAATGACCATGTCTACAAGTTCACCATGTTAAACTGGAGCTGTTCTCATTCAGTATTCCACAGACAGGCACAGATAATGGCTCTGTCTATTACTTCACCATGTTAATGGGCAAAACTGGAGCTGTTCTCACTGAGCATTCCATAGACAGCTGTAGATAATGTCTACCGCTAGACATGTGCAATTTTTTTGTTACGAATCAAAATTCTGATGAAAGTTTTCTTATTCGGAGATTCAGATGTATCTGAATTTCTGAATCACAATAGTGACAAACTTCAACAAATCCAAAATAAATTATAATGAACCTGCAAAGCAGTCCAGCATTGCCCAGCACTACAGGGTGATTTTCAGCATTCCAAGGACCGCAGTGATCTCCGGGATTTGGGTCGGGCACTGCTGAGCACTATGCATCACTACCCACTGCCTTGATTGGTTGTAAGAAGGCAATCATAGAGCCACGTTTCTCTGTCAGAAGCCTGACCCTTCACAGCAGATTTTGGTTATGTCATCTCCCAGGGATCTGGTGAGCGGGTGCAAGCCCAATGTTATCCCTAACTCAGTATAGACACTGCATGCAGCCACCATTTCCCACCCCCCTCTTTAACTACTTGAAGGCTTTGTTGGAGAATACCTTTTGCTGTTCCATTCACTTTGCTAGTTGCCATCACACAGTGATGCCTTTGGGCCCCATCATAAGCTAGCTGAAGACCAAGGATACATTTACCTCCAGGATTTCTCCATCCAAAGGATTAAGTTTGCAGAGTTTGTCACTGACTGTCTTTCTTTTTTTACTATTGCTGACGTAGCCCTTATTTAATTTAAGGGGGAACTCCTACCCAGGTTCCATAAATTGTGCTTTATTGCTTTCTTTGCCTGTGGCGGCAGGAAGTAGAGGGAGCTGACTGACTGAAGGTCTCCTCTTTCCCCTCTTGCACCGGGAATCATAGGATTATTCTGGAATTGGTTGGTCCTGCAATTAAGCCTATTTGCATGGTCATTTACTGTATACTTTTGTGACTTTGATGCTATATTTTGCAAGTTGGTGAACACACAATTAACCCTTTTTTGTCTCCTGCTGACTTAATAACCTCTATTAAAGATATTCTTTTGTGAGTCTCTTGCACTTGTGTTTGCAGTATTCCTATTCAACCAGGTGTGTCGGGGGGGGGGGGGGGGGTCCGAGATTGTTCTTAAAGTTAGGGCACAGACCAGAGAACCCAAAATCATCAGTGGCTCCTTCAGGGGAGGTGATACACCTTTGAGCATTCCATAAACGGTTGGACATAACATCTACCAACGGGCAAAACTAAAGCTATTCTGTGCAATGAACATTGCACAGACAGCTGCAGGTAATGGCTGTGTCTACCACTCCATCGTGGCAACAAGCAAACCTGGAGCTATTTCCACTGAGCATTGCATTAACAGCTGTAGATAATGGCTGTGTCTACCACTCCACTGTGGCAATAGGCAAAACTGAAGCTATTGTCATTGAGCATTCCATAGACATCTGTAGATAATGACTATGTCTACTAGTTCACCATGGTAATTGGCAAAACTGGAACTGTTCTCATTAAACATTCCTTAGACAGCTGTAGATGATGGTGGCATCTGTTACTTTACCATGCTAATGGGCAAAACTGGAGCTGTTCTCATTGGATATTCCATAGACAGCTGTAGATAATGTCTACCACTACACCATGGGAACAGGCAAGACTGGAGATATTCCATAGACAGCTGCAGAAAAAAAGTCTACCATTCCACTATGGCATCAGGCAAACCTGGAGCTATTCTCATTGAGCATTCCATAAACAGCTGTACATAATATCTACCACTCTACCATGGCAACAAGCAAAACTGGAGCTATTCTCCTTGAGCATTCCACCGACAGCAGTAGATAATAGCCGTGTCTGCCACTCCATCGTGGAAACAAACAAAACTGGAGCTATTCCCATTGAGCATTCTAATAACAGCTGTAGATAATGGCTGTGTCTCCCACTCCACTGTGGCAACAGTAAAAACTGAAGCTGTTGTCATTGAGCATTCCATAGACAGCTGTAGATAATGACCATGTCTATTAATTCACCATAGAAATTGGCAAAACGAGTTTTTCTCATTCAGCATTCCGTAGACAGACATAGATAATGATGGTGTCTATTACTTCACCATGTTATTAGGCAAAACTGGAGCTGTTCTTATTGAGCATTCCATAGATAGCTGTAGATAATGTCTACCACTCCACCATGACAACAGGCAAGACTGGAGCTATTCTCATTGAGCAGCTGTACATAATATCTACTACTCCACCTCGTCTACAGGCAAAACATTCCATAGACAGCTGTAGATAATGCCCGTGTCTACCACTCCACCCTGGCAATATGCAAAGATGGAGCAATTCTCACTGGACAGAGCGTTAGGAGCAAAACAGGCATTGAGTACTACAGTATTTACAGCAGCAGTTTCCATGAATAGATGATGCCAAAATCTGATTTTTTGAGAAACAAAAGTCAGATGACTGCTATCCTCTGGTGTTTGCCAATATTAGCCATTAACTTCACTTAACTTATGATGTGAATAATTTTGTAGCTTATGTATATGTAGCGCTACCTTCTTGAGGGCCGCTGTGTTTCTAGGTCCCCCTACACTCCGCACAGCCAGGCAACATGCATTTTCCACACTTGCAACCACAGTCAGTGAACAGTCCATGAGCTTGGTTTTTGTTATTTTATTAGGGGAAATAACTTGGATAGGGTAATAGGGATTATGGGATGCCCATCTTGGCTGAATCAATGCAAAGGGACAACCTCCTTCCTAATTACAGAAACAGATCCTAGACTGTTCTTTTCCTTGAAAGCGGTCAGTCATTATGGATCAGTAGCAAATGCCCTTTACAGGCTAAGGACTCACAGCCCCTCTGAAATTTAGCTTAGCTTGTTGCAAACTACATACAGAGATGTTTCTTCTCCCCTTTAGAACTGCTCCCAGATCCACAGCCTGCAGACACTACTAGCCCTCCTGGCTGCTCAGAAGATCTTTCAAGACAAGGATAAAGGATTAAGCAAAGTGCTGTCCTTTGTAAACCTGCTACATGTGGCAGTCTGTCCCCTTGTGAATCCCTGGGTGTGCTGATGTACTCACGCTGCCCTCCTTCCTCCCACCTCTCCCTCGCCTTGATCCTGTTCATACCATGATGCCGAATGGATCCTCCTGAGACAACACGGCCTGTAGGCCAGCCCCCCTAGACCTAGGGGACCCCTCCCAGGCCAACGACAGCCTCCACAACAATCCATCTTCCACCCAACTCCCTTGCCAGCCTGACTCTCCCATATTTATTATTATTATTATACAGGATTTATATAGCGCCAACAGTTTGCTCAGTGCTTTACAATATAATGGGAGACAATACAGCAACAATACAGTTCAATACAAGAGGGCCCTGATCCTCATATTTTTGAGTTGATTTCACCCTTCTACCAGGGCCTCCAAACCTGGGATTGGTTAGACTATCATAAACATACAGATTAGGTCTCCACCCCTTCCGCCCACTGGCTTATGGAAGGTTCCATGGTCCTCCAGAATCAGGTTTAGACCCAACCTGTTAAGCCATCTAGCCTGACCTGCAGAAACCTGACCTAATTACAGACTCAAAAAGTTTCCATGAATCAAACACAATACATTTACCTATACTTCTCTAGTAGCACACTAGAGGGTGCTACATATAGTTAGCATAAGATTCTCTTCAGTATCTCAGCTGTAACCAGAGGCGTCCCTAGGGTTGGTGTCACCCGATACGGTGACACTTGGTGACACCCCCTCCGACGATCCCCGCAGAATGAATCAGATCTGCAGATTGAGCATAATGGATCGGACTTCGATCCATTATGCTCAATCCGCAGATCCGATTCATCCTGCGGGGATCGTCGGCTTTCTTTACAACTTACCTCTTCTTGGAGCGGGTCCGGTGTCACCCCGTATAGGTTGCATGCCGACGATCCCCGCAGGATCGTCGGCATGCAACCTATACGGGGTGACACCGGACCCGCTCCAAAAAAAGGTAAGTTGTAAAGTGTATGGGACATAAAATAATGGAAAATGTTCCCAGGGGGGACACAGATACTAGCTGTCATGTTTTAAAAACAGCGCGGCAGTGCAGGGCTCTGCCCACACGGCCGCATCATTTATTCACAGTATTCTGTGAATGAATGGACTACAGGCCCCAATAGCCCAAGCTGTCAGCTTGCAGTTCTTAATGGTAGTTCATTGAGTCTTCCTGTCAGAAGTATCAGCTTGCCCGTACGGGATGTACAGCAAGCAGATAGTCTGCGGGAGACCTGCATGGCACCAGCGATCTGCTGATCACTGGTGCAATGCTAAAATTTAAAGGGTCCTACTACAAAAAATAATAAATGCCCATTTTTTAAGCTGCAAAAAAAGTGCATTTATTATTTTTTGTAAAAAGGTGAACATATCCTTAAACTTTTTTGTTGTCATGGGTCAGTGTCTCCAGCTACGGAAGCCAAAGCATTGGAATGATATCTAGACAACTAGCATTTTCTGAAGCAGAAGCCAGCAGTGAAGTGTGTTACTGCAACATGGGTAGTGTGAAGGAGTCATTGCATTTAAAGAGAGTTTCCAGGGATGGGGTTACAGCGAGAATTAGGGTTTGGGTTGGGCTATGGGGAAGCAAATAATTATTATCTGTGAAAAAGCCAGGTCATTCACCCCAACATAGAAGAGTTCCTAATTCACTTGAAATATAAGGCCTCTCTAAATAAATATAGACAACATTATGGTATACGGGGTCTTCTTATCTGGTAAGCCTCCATTTTACACGCATGGCGGTGGTCTATTCACGTTGGTGATTTGCTGGATGAAAAGAAGATCAACATTATTGATATTGTATTCAAGAAATGGGTGTCTTTTTTGCGATTTGTTTGTGGAAGTTGTCACTCATGTGGACTTTGGATACTTTATTGTTCCTCACAGGGAACATATATGATATCACTTATATGTATGATTTTGCACATTGTATTGTGTATTTATAGTTGTCTACATGATTATTATGTTTGTTTAAACAGCATTTTTCTTTCAAACATAGCGCAGCATTTAATTGATATTTACCTTTATTAAGAGAGGATGTCCTCTTAAAGTGTTTGCAGCTTTGTACATTGTGAAAGTGGTGAATTTGCGCAGTTGAATTTATTTGTTTGAACATTATTGTTGTGACTTCATCATTCAGTTCTGAAATATACAGTATTTTACATGTTTATCTTTTCTTTTTTTTTTCTAACAAACAGGATTTATTAGGTAAGTGCAGAATCACAGAGTTAATAAAAGCAACACTATCCAAACAGGATCAAAAGAACAAAAAATAGTAAACTGACATAGTATACATGATACAGCAACATAATGGAATCAAGACTAACAGATCAGTCATTGCAGGTGAAAAGGTTAACAGTGCAACCTATAGAGGGAAGATGTACATTTCCCTCAGAATGTACCATGAAGAACCCTGAGAAAAGAAAGGGCTGACACCCCATGCTTCATCAGAACTGGGTAAGGGAAGGAGAAAGGGATGGAAGAGGAGAGGAGTGGGGTGAAGTAAGGGGAACCATAAATCAAGGTTGGTGGTCCATTCAGAGGAGCCAGATCTTGTCATATTTCCATGGGCACCCTTGGTTCAAATAAGTTAGTGTATACAGCTGGAATGCAGCATCAATCATGCTTTCCAAGAACGATCCACTTGGGGAGGGATGATGCCCACTTACACAGGATTTCTTTCTTAGCATAGTATAGCAGGCATGAAATTAACAGGTTGGTATGATGGGGCCACTGATCATGGATGCGCAGGAGAACCAAGTCTGGGGTCACTGGAAGGCGAATTTTTACACGAGTGTAAATGATGTTAAATATATCTACCCATAATTTAAGGACCACTGAGCGTTCCCAGAACATATGAATATAGGTGCCTGGGTGAACTGAACAACGTGGGAAAGTGGGTGTACGCCTAGGGAAAGTCTTATGCAACCAGACCAGGGTGAAATAAACTCAATGAGGAAATTTGGTCTGTATCATCTTACCTCTTGGGGAGATGACTAATTTAGGGCAACACACAAAAGAGCAGCAAAAAGAGATGAGAGAGGCTTGCATAGATCTGGCTGCATCAAGCAACTCTTCAATTGGGTCGGTCTGGAGGACTGGCAACTGGGGAAATTGTGATCTGGCAGCATGGAGTAATTGAAAGTACTGAAAGAGCATTGTCCCAGGTTATGCAGTTCCGAAAGGGAACCCAGAAATGAAGTCTCCAGGCAGACAGCCACATTGGACCGGGGACCACCAGTGAATAGTAACCAGGACACCAGCCCAGTAGTACAACTGGAAGTCAGGCAGGGCCAATCCTCCCCAGCGTGGCGGAAGTTGATGGGCAAATTTCACTAATCAGGGGAGGGACAAATAAATGAAGTGACACAATGGTTAACCTCACAAAAGAAGGAGTTTTGAAACCAAATTTGCCAATTTCAGAAAATTTTAATTTGGGAGGATCATCTTCTTAAGGAGATTAATACGCCCCAAAAGATTAAGCGGGAGTTTAGTCTAGGTGGCACATCGTTCCAGAAGGTGCAAAAATAAAGGGCAAAGATTTCTGTCAGAGAAGGACGACAAATCCCGGGTCACCTGCACTCCCAAATATATAAACTAGTCTAACCAGCATAGGGGGGATGAACAGGCATCCCTTTTGGATCCAGGATCTAGTGGCAACAAGAGGGATTTAGACAAATTGATACGGATGCCAGAGTACAAACCTAAAATATCAAACAGTTTTAGTGCCGCCAGTAGGGAGGGACCCACATCTTGAAGATATAGCAGAGCATTGTCATCATACAGTGACAATTTTTCCTCAAGCTGTCCAATGTGGAGACCCCGAACTTGAGGTAAGTCTCAAATCCAGATCGCCAAGGGCTCCAGGGCTAAGGCAAATAAACTAGGTGAAAGTGGACAGACTAAACAGGTGCCCCTTTGCAACGGGAATGGATCAGACAGTTAGGAGTTGGTTCACGCTCGGGCCCGAGGAGATCTATATAGTAGTTGAAGCCACTGACAGGAAGACAGGCCCAAAACCGAATCTTCTCAGGATCTCTCAAATGTATGCCCACTCTACTGAATTAAACTCTTTCTCAGAATTGAAGGAGGTGAATTTATTATGCAGCATAGATAAATTCAAAAAGAGACATCTAATATTGATGTCAGTGCTCTTCCTGGGCATAAATCCTATTTGGTCCACCTTGATTAAATCATTTAAGACTTTGGAAGGTCAGGTACAGGGGCGGACTGACAAGTCATGGGGCCCCCGGGCAATAGGGGATCATGGGGCCCCTGTGTCCTTGCCCAAACTCAAAAAAGCCTATGAAAAAGGTACCAGGGGCATCTCATGGGGCCCCCTACTGCCCCCGGGCCCTCGGGCAGTGCCCGAGTTTCCAAATGGTCAGTCCGCCCCTGGTCAGGTAGCTAAACTTTTGGTGAATTTCTTCGCATCTACGCTTGAAAGAGATATCGGCCTATAAGAGGCACACTCCTGGGGAGATCCTTCCCAGGTTTAGGCAGTAATGCAATTATCACCTACACCATAGAATCATGGAATAAGTCCAGTGAGAGACACTGAGAGAACAGATCAGTGAGCTTAGGAGCTAAGAGTTTGATATATAAAGTATAGAATACACAAGGGAGTCTGTCAGTCACAGGCGCCTCTCCTCCCTGCAGCTATCCCATGGCTACCTGAACTTTCTCCCGGGAAATTGCAGAATTAGGTTTCTCCTGAGCAGAGCGTTCCAAAGTGGGAAAGGAAATAGTATCTAGAAAGTCCTCTAACTCAGGAGCCATATGTTTATCTTTCCATGCAGCACTACAGCTGTCCTCATATACTGTATAATACTACTACCTATTACGGATAAACACAAATATATTAGGCAGTATCACATGATACAGAACATTGCTCCATGTACTTGCAGAAAAGTAGGAAGGGTGGGTCCAAGATCTGTCTGGATTAGAGTGGCAGTTGTGTCCTGCCCTGAACCCATTCACCAGCCAGGAATGTCACATTGTATGTCTGGTCCTTCGCTGTGGGAGAGGAGAGGCCAGAACCTCTTACAGACACGAGATAATTCCCAAACTAATCAAACTCATCATTCCCCAAAACCAGAACCTTCCCTGCATTGTTTTTACATTACTTATATACTTGCTAGAATTAACTGGTGCTGACCACCAATATCAGCAATATACTCAGTATACAGGCTTAATTACCAAGGCACTGCAACGAACATCTAGATTCCAGTCTACTGCATTTACATGAGGTATAGAAACCAATACTAATTGCTGTAGGTTACCGTGTTTTGCACTCCAGAGTTAAAAGTAATTAGTGCAGTGTGGGACAAAATCTTCACATACTAATATGTCTGAAATGCCTACAGTACATAAGGAACAATAAAATGGGGATCACAGACCTTGCACGATGAAATCCTTGTACACGCTTGGGTATTTGTAGCTCAGCTAAATCAGCTACAATGGCACAGATCTCACAGTGTATTTATGCACAGATCTCACAGTGTATTTATGTACAGATCTCACAGTGTATTTATGTACAGATCTCACAGTGTATTTATGTACAGATCTCACAGTGTATTTATGCACAGATCTTACAGTGTGTTTATGTACAGATCTCACAGTGTATTTCTGCACAGATCTCACAGTGTATTTATGCACAGGTCTCACAATGTATTTATGCACAGATCTCACAGTGTATTTCTGCACAGATCTCACAGTGTATTTCTGCACAGATCTCGCAGTGTATTTATGTACAGATCTCACAGTGTATTTCTGCACAGATTTCACAGTGTATTTATGCACAGATCTCACAGTGTATTTATGCACAGATCTCACAGTGTATTTCTGCACAGATCTCACAGTGTATTTATGCACAGGTCTCACAATGTATTTATGTACAGATCTCACAGTGTATTTCTGCACAGATCTCACAGTGTATTTCTGCACAGATCTCACAGTGTATTTATGTACAGATTTCACAGTGTATTTATGCACAGATCTCACAGTGTATTTATGCACAGATCTCACAGTGTATTTATGCACAGTGTCACCTGCATTTCACTGAGCTACAAATGTGAGTGGGACATAAGAATCATAAAATAAGGCCTAGTGTCCAAAAGTTTAAAATGTTGCAAACAAAATGGACATTTAAATGCACACACAATGTAGATGTAGCCAAGTCCAATCCAGAGACATCTGCAGCCTAGACTGAGATTCTCTTTCTTCCCCTCCAGTGTTCAGCTCAGAGGGATCACATCATTCCTGTTAGCACAAGGGTGACTTTTTCTAACAAGCAGAGGATCTTGGGATTTGTAGTCCACCGGTCTAGTTACACAGTGTTCTTCAGCATTGTCTGGACAACACTTACCAGAAGGAGAGAAACCGAAGAGCATTCTGGGGAAGCGGATATATTAATAATAAATAGAGTGAGTGCGGCGCTACAAATAATTTACATATAAATGCAAAACACATACAGTAATAAACTCAAAAGTCCAATCCACAAGGCTTGATATATAGGGAATAAACCCCTCTCTTCCCTGGATCTGCAGTAATTCTATAGATATCCCAAAAAAATGGCCAAGAGGAAAGAAAGGAAGAATCCCACACCAACACCAAACACACTGCCTCTTACCAATGTTTGGTGTTGGAGAAGGATTCTTCCTTTCTTTCCTCTTTGCCATTTTTTGGGGATATCTATAGAAGTGCTGTTGGTCCAGGGGAGAGGGGTTAATTCTATATATATCAAGCCTTGTGGATTGGACTTTTGAGTTTATTACTATATGTGTTTTGCATTTATATGTAAATTATTTGTAGTGCCGCACTCTATTTATTGTGATTGTTTTATATTGTTGCTTGCAATATTGTGGTGGCTGCTTATATGGTTTTGTTTTTATATACCGTAGCGCGGAATTTTATAAAGATTTTTAAGTGGATATATATGTAGCAGCCGACCTGCGGGCTCTTGCATGGGGATTTGGAGCTAGAGGGGAACGTGTCTCTTCCCCCCTCAGGACTAGGCCGCGGCTTACCACCATTCAGCGTAGTGATCCCGCTCAATGGCCCAGCATCATTCAGCACTGCAGGGCAACCCACAACATTCAAGGGATCATCAGTATCATCTGGGAATCGGGTTGGCTGCTAGTCACCTTGTAAGTATTGCTACCCACTGTCCTGATCTGTTGTCAGGAGGTGATCCACTCTACTCTGCCAGGAGCCTGAACCACCACTGTGGATTTCGGTTGTGTCACCTCTCAGAGGACTGGTGAGCAAGCCCAACATTTTCCTTAACACAGTATAGACTATAGTTACTTCCTTGCTTGTGTATCAGAGGATAGTTGTTTGGAGCTATCACTGTTAACCTATCTGCCCTTTACAGAATACAATCTACTGGCTCATACCAAATGATTGCTATTTAATTCAAGCCTGTTCAAACCTACATTCAAAACACGGGCCCCGCCGTTTGCTAACAGAGGACATCAGAACTTTGTACCTCAGGAACTTTGACATTATAGCACTCTGCTATCCTATTGCATTTAAAGGAACCTCCATTCACTGCCAGGAGGGTTTGATACAATATATATATACACTGTGTATATATATATATATATATATATATATAGAGAGAGAGATATAGATATAGATATATATTGCTTAAAATAATTAAAGGAACACTTTGAAAACACATCAGATCTCAATGGGAAGAATTATCATGCTGGATATCTATACTGATATGGACTGAGTAACGTGTTAGGAACGTAAGGATGCCCCATCGTTTGATGGAAGTGAAAATTATCAACCTACAGAGAACTGAATTCAAAGACACCCTGAAAATCAAAGTGAAAAAATTATGCAGCAGGCTAGTTCATTTTGCTGAAATTTCATTGCAGCAACTTGAAATGTTACTCAGTAGTTTGTATGGCCCCCATGTGCTTGTATGCATGCTTGACAACGTCGGGGCATGCTCCTAATGAGACGACGGATGGTGTCCTGGGGTATTTCCTCACAGATCTGGACCAGGGCATCACTGAGCTCCTGGACAGTCTGAGGTACAACCTGGCAGCGGCGGATGGACCGAAACATGATATCCCAGAGGTGTTCTATTGGATTTAGGTCAGGCGAGTGTGGAGGCCATTCAATGGTATCAATTTCTTCATCCTCCAGGAACTGCTGCCACATGAGGCCGGGCATTGTCGTGCACCAAGAGGAAACCAGGACCCACTGAACCAAGGTAGCATCTAACAATGGGTCCAAGGATTTCATCCCGATACCTAATGGCAGTCAGGGTGCCATTGTCTAGCCTGTAGAGGTCTGTGCGTCCCTCCATAGATATGCCTCCCCAGACCATCACTAACCCACCACCAAAACAGTCATGCTGAACGATCTTACAGGGAGCATAATGTTGTGCACGGCTTCTGCAAACCCTTTCACGTCTGTCACATGTGCTCAGGGTGAACCTGCTCTCATCTGTGAACAGCACAGGGTGCCAATGGCGGACCTGCCATTTCTGGTGTCCATGCCAATTGAGCTCTATGGTGCCAGCCTGTGAGCACAAGTCCCACTGGAGGACGTTGGGTCCTCAGGCCATCCTCATGAAGTCTATTTCTGTTTGTTTGGTCAGAGACATTCACACCAGTGGCCTGCTGGAGGTCATTTTGTAGGGCTCTGGCAGTGCTCATTCTGTTCCTTTTTGCACAAAGGAGCAGATACCTGTACTGCTGATAGGTTAAGGACCTTCTACAGTACGGCCCTGTCCAGCTCACCTAGATTAACTGCCTGTCTCCTGGAATCTCCTCCATGCTCTTGAGACTTGTACTGGGAGACAGAGGAAACCTTCTGGAAATGGCACGTATTGATGTGCCATCCTGGAGGAGTTGGACTGCCTGTGCAACCTCTGTAGGGTCCAGGTATCGCCTCATGCTACCAGTAGTGACACTGACCCTAGCCAAATGCAAAACTAGTAAAAAAACAGTCAGAGAAGATGAGTAGGGAAAAAAAATGTCAGTGGCCCCCACCAGTAAAACCATTCCTGTTTTGGGGGTCGTCTCATTGTTGCCCATCTAGTGCACCTGTTGTTGAAGCTGAAACTGATTAACAACCCCCTCTGTTACTTTACTGACCAGATCAATATCCCAGGAGTCTAATTGACTTGATGCTATACTCTGATTAAAAAGTGTTCCTTTCATTTGTTTGAGCAGTGTACATCTCAGAATAGAATGTCCCAGCAGGATGGACAAGAGTGGGATTACTGTATCTGCATAAATCAATTTGTTTATCTCTTAGTAGTGTCTTTTGGCCCAACAATTCTTCTTCTCTCCCTCTCAGCAACCATGCTATTGATAATTGTAAATAGACAGATAGTTTACAGTCTATTCTTACATTTACAGTTGCTGAATATTGATGGCTGTTATTTCTATTGCATTGATAATCTCCATAGAGGACCCAAAATGATCAAGCGGCTCCTTTGGGGGTGGTACTACATATATTTGGAGATAAGTAACATCAACTCACTGCTCATACCTGGAGAATTCTTTTACAATATGTATACCAACAAAGAATAGCTCCCAATGATTCCACTTTGAGGACCTGTTTACACCATGCTCGCACATGAATCGCACAGGTACGTGATGTGCGTTCCTGTGTGATTCACACCGCAAGCAAAACACACTCCATTTGCAATCTGCAGCAGGTATCAATATAAAGTTAATGACACTCCAAATTTAGGTTGCAAACGCTCAGGATCACATGGTACTTTGTGCCATGTGAGCTGGTTGCAGTTCATTTTAAAAAGTAGTGCATAAAATACTTTTGGTTCGGTGCGATTTTAGCTCATTCAAAATGAATAGACTGAAATCACACCACACAGAACCGCATGTGAATCGCACAGGAACACACAGTTCATTCCTGTGCAATTCATGTGCAGGCATGGTGTGAATAGGCTATGAGAGCAACATTATTAAATCCATCTGTCTCTTTCTTCTCAATTGTCCCTATTTTTGGTATGATAATTAGACCCAAAAATCACACTAACTTCCAAGAAAAAAGTTTGTTTTTTTTACCTTAAAGGAGAAGTTTGGAGTTATAAAATAAAAACACACATACTCACCTCCATGCTGGAGCAATGCTGTAGTGCTGCAGCTGTCCCCTGCTAGCCTTAAGCCTGAGAACTGAGCAACCACATGATCATTGATTGCTCAGTTCTTGGTCCGCTCTGAGTAGAAAGCAATGACGGTCAGTCACCGCTCTTTGCTCTTCCCCTCCAGTGCTCACTGGAGCGCCAGGCAGGAGAGGGCAGAGGGTCAGGAGTTGTTTATTTAGAGGATCATAGGACTATAAATGTATCCTGACAAACCTGCCATTATCAAACTCTGTTGCCATTATTACCACATTTCACAGCACTATGTATGCAGCTATTAGCTCTACCCCCATGGACCACACTCTTCCCCAAAATCTAAGGCTTAGTGACTTCTGTTGATTCCCAAGTATGTCCATGTAATAAACTAGTGTGTGGTTAGAGGTTTGTCCTTTGCCTATGTACCTATGTGCTAAAAGATGTCCATATTTAATTATATTATATGTAAAGACCTGAAAAATGGAACTATCTTTCAAAACACAGCCTTCATGCCTAGGAGCACCATAGAGGTCTGTATAAGTGTTTTGGTAGCTGGGGAACCATTATTGGATTCTAACTGACTGAAAAGAGCTCATGGCTTGTTCCAGCATGGTTGGGCCCTGTATATATTTTTTTGTTTTAATTCCTCATCCCAAATCCAAAGGAGCAGCCAAGAGGCTATGAGGTGAGGTGACATACATATTCCATCCTGTCACCACATTGTTCAGTACACATCCTTTAGAACAAGAAGTATATGGAACACCATGGGCTTGTAAGAGGGGCTTTGTGGTTGGCTGATTTTGGCACCACATCCCTGCTAGAACACAATCCCACCTACTGAGGTCAACCCCTCTGCCATCTTGTGCCCTGCTCCTCGCCATAGACCTCCTCACAACATTCCTTGCCATTGACCTTTATCTCCAGAAGAAGGAATGTCCACATGATAGTTAGCTTCACTACACTTTATTGGTGTTGTTAAAAGAATGACAGTCACATCACTAGAACATACATTCTGTAGTCAATCACTTAAAGTGGACAATCCACAGTAGTCTCTGGTGAAAGTATGTGCAGCACCTCACAGACATCTCCTCGGCCCAGGGTCATAAGGACTCACAGGACTGTGTTCTCTGTAGACACCTCCAAGCTGGGTACACCAATCCCAGGAACCCTCCAGGGTAGCAGCCTCATCCAGGGATCTCCAACCTGGCTGCCCTAGCTCTCACCTTCTTTACAGAGAGAATGTCTACAGCTGGCTCCTCCTGCATTCAGGTCAACTCCACCCAGCTTTCTGCCCTGTCCAGGACCCAGGTGTGTAGGTTACATTCTCACAGATGTGGGTGTATGGCTCGATGCCCCACAGAGACTCTGTGCTCCTTCCCATCTAGCTTATATATGGGTGCTGACTCCGCCAACATCACTTGTGGGAGGGCTCTACCTAAAATGACCTAGGACCTAGTGTTACTATATTCTCTGCCAGCCACTATTCTGATTTAGAGCCAGCTAGTGGCAAAGTAGCTAACTGCACCTGCTTACAGGCTCACTGAAGAGAATTTTTTTCAAAACTTCATTAGTGTAGCCACCAACTGCAGGAGAAATTTTACAATGTGCTGAAGCAGCTTTACGAGTTGGGCCAAATTAGGAGTGTGTGTTAGTGAGGGGGTCCTAGAAAATGGTATCTTGAAGGAAATGATGGCAGCTCTTGAGTCACCCCAGCTTACTCTTCTTATTGCCGTTCACAAGAGCAAAGTTGCCGATTGTAATGACCAATCAAGCTTAAGGTTTTGTTCTTTGAGAAAATGAATAAATAATCTGTCTGACTTTGCGGGCATTAACTCTGCTTTTGTTCCATATTTCTTCTTTTTTTTTATATAAATAGCACAAATGCACATAAATCCTAGTATCCCTACCATTCTCATAATTTTTTAAACTGCTTTTACAGAAGTTAAGTGCTGGCAAATGTACTTTCTCACTGATTTAAAGAGGACCTGAACTGTGAAAGCTGTGCTCAAAAAGGCAAACAAAGGACAAAGGACTAGTTATTGCCAATATTGCCTGTAAGCTCCCTTCAGCTGATCTTTTCCCAAATCTTGTTCTGCAATGTGCCTATGTGTAGAGGTAGTATTTGTGATCTGATGAATAACAGAAGTAGTGGACGAAGCAGGAAGATCTTTACATTGCAGGTCTTCAGGTACAGCTTCCTCTCCAGTAAGGAGAACCGTGAGCAGCACAGTAGTGACCAGGGGCAGACTGACCATTAGGAAACTCGGGCACCGCCCGAGGGCCCAGGGTCAGTAGGGGGCCTCATGAGATGCCCCTGATACCTTTTTCATAGGCTTTTTTGAGTTTGGGTAAGGACACAGGGGCCCCATGATTCCCTATTGCCCAGGGGCCCCATGATTTGTCAGTCCGCCCCTGGTAGTGACATCACCAAATCTAATTAAAGTTCTTGTGAGACTAAAGCAGCAGTGCCTTAGATGATCACACTGCTGATATACAGCTTTAAGGGTCGGGGCACAGGAAGTGAACTTCTATTATTGTGGAAAAGTTTGGAAAAGAGGTTGATATTTCACATTACTGCTTAGTTAAAATAGCAAATATTCACTTTTTTTGTTCATACCCACTTTTAAGTGACCTGGTCACCACAGGGTCCTTGTACACAATAGGAATGTAAAAGAAGAGGCAATATACCTGCTTTTTTGGAGACACGTGTTGAGACACTGCTTTGCTTCTCACTGGCCACAGCATATATTCGACCCTTTGGGTGTGCTGAATAGTTGCTCCCCCACTACACACTGTGTTTTCTCCTGTCATCTTTTAAGTCACTACAGGATGTATGAGCTGGCAAGAGGAATGACAGTGTGTGGCAGAGAAAATATCTGAGGTGAATAATTGCAATTAGGGGGAGGGGATACTATACTTTTTAAAGGATCACCTTTGGAATATTTAACATGTTCCACCTGTTTTTAGGGTGGAACATGTAACATATTCCCATAGCCATAGCCAGGCCCGCTGCTTCCCCCACCCTCTGACAGATAGTACAGTCAGAAGTTTCCCCGTACTATCTGTCAAATTCGAAACTGACTTCCGTGAATGAATGAACTGCAAGTCCCGACATCCTTAGCAGCTGTCGGCTTGTAGTTTTCAAAGAACTACCACAGTGCTGTGGAGCACCATGGTAGTTCATTGCAGCTTTCGGTCAGTATATCTGCTTGATCGTACATCCCGTATGGCAAGCAGATATTCTGACAGATCTGTAGGAGACCTGCATGGCATCAGTGATCTACTGATCACTGGTGCAATGCTTTCCAGGCTCCTTTGGACAAAACTAATAAATGCACATTTTTTTACTTATCCTTTAAGTAACTAAATTCCTGGTGTGTTCCAGGACTACTCGACTGACAGCTCATTATCCTGATGTGGTCTGTGGAGCCTTCTGTTGTGCCTCAATGGGCCCCAGGTGGACAGGGCCTACTGCAGAATGGCAGTGGTGTACCAAATGCTGGAACACTGTGATAAAGTGTGTTGGGTCATAAACTACATTCATGTAGGCTGTCAGCACCTGTGGTGGTGAGCTCTTAATCCACAGCTTGGGGTTCCCCAGGGCACAGAGTCTAAGCCCCAGCCTGCTTGTCCACCAGAGCCCCTGATGGTGGGGATGGACTTGGAGCAGGCTGGAACCAGGTCGCGGCCCCCAGGTACACCCAGCTGTGGTAGAAGAGACCGCTAGCGGGAGCAGGGTGCAATGGGAGTAGATTAGGAGATCCAGAAGACAAGCCAAAGTCGGGACAGGCGGAAGACAAGCAAGGTCAGGAACTAAGCCGGGGTCGGTACACAGGTGGACGATGTAGGAGAGAAGTCAGGGACAAAGCCAGGGTCGGTACACAGAAACACTAAACTGGATACTTGGAAGAACACTGGGGAGCACAGACAACAACCGTTGCTCAAGCAATGTGGGACAGACTGAGCAGGTCTTAAATAGACAGGCAGACAAGGAGGCGGGCCAGGAAGTGATGATAGGGAAGAACATAAAACCCAGGGAATAGCAGATGACGCCCATAGGTGAGCAGAGAGAGACACACATGTGAAGGAAACACAAACAGCAAGGAGGTAAGACAAAGCAACAGGAGGCTGCAGGCTAACTTGTGACATAGGCAGGTGTAATTCAACGTCCTTGTATAGGTGATGCTGTTACAACAGCCACCATATAGAGAGGATGTAGGATAAGAAGAACTCTTGTTCCTTTGAGGCCTCTGTAGGCATCATCAGGGGAGCAGTTGTCCAATGGGGAGCTGCTGAGCTGGATGATCTCTGTGGACATCTTTAGTGAGGGCAATGCTAATAAATAGCACTGTCCCACTGTAGTTGGCATGCATTTGCGAACTGTCTAGGTCAGGGACAGGTACCCACTAGTGAGGGACAGTGTGTCTGGCACAGGGAAAGGCTCAGACAGAGGAGGGACAGAGTAGTGACCCCATGCCTGAGACCTCCATCTAGGAGCTCTTTCTGCCTATCAGCCATTTGTGCTGCCACACCACCTACCAGCCACCTCCTTTATCAGATGCTGTTGGGTATTGTAAGCTTACCATCATGTCCTTTACTCTATTGAGACTGTATTCCTTAAGTTCCGCTGTAAGGAATTGCACAATTGTTCGGCTGTTTGATGCAGGCCATGTTGCCACCTTGTTGGAACTTTGTGATAATACATTGTGCTGCATTCCTTGGTGTACAATTACTCCCCGTTGGGTACCAGCCCAGACTCACATTCATTATCTCTCCATCTTCCATGTGGTGCAGTTGTGGTGTTTTTTTCACCTTTTTCTCTAGGGCATGGACTATCTTCAGCAGCACATAGTCCTCCTCTTCTAGCAAGTGACCCAAACAGGCTGGATAGTTTGTGGCATTTCGAAAACAAATGCAACTAAGATGCATACCTAGACACATACATTTGAGCCTATTCCACCACTCTGCTGTAAAAATAGAGTTCATAAGTAAAGTTTGACTTCAAGTTCTCAGCATATCCTGTTCACAAGCTTCCTTTTTTTTTGTCATCATAAGAGGATCTGTAAGATTTAGGCCAAGGTGACCTTAGGCTGACTGTAGGAGTTTAGGTAGCAAACAAGCTACAAGTTATGCCTAGTACACTCGATCAGAAATTTGGTTGAAAAATATTGTTTTTGAAGCGATCATGCGATAGTGCGATCATTAGTACACAGCTTTCAAGAACTGATCATGACATGCGAAATTATCTGAAGAGAGAAACATTACATTTTTTCTCGTAGGATGCCAGAGCCAATGATTTTCATTTAATCTTCACAGTATTTATCTGAAAAAATCTGAAGACCAAGACCAACCATGCTCGGAAATGAGAGAATACATTACAACACAGTACATTACACCACTTCCGAAACTGTATTCTGTCATATGAGAATTTTTGTAACTTTAGTAACCTATTGGCTTTCAATGTGAGACTAGCATGCAAAATAATGCCTCAAAAAACGGACGATCATTCGTCTGATATTCTCATCGTGTGTACGAGGCTTTAGTTATGTCTGTCTCCTGTAGAACGCTTTCAAACAATACATTATTAGGAGCCCCGGACCTCTTTGGTGAATAAAAGACAGGTAAACAAAATCAACGAGTGAGAACGCAACAATGAAAAGTTCCGTCCAGTATGCATCTATTTATTAAATCTAATGGAAAGATAGAAAGCTGCCTGGTTTGGGGGCTTGCCTACTGGTAATAAGAACAAATCTCTATCGGTTAGAACTAATGGGGCAGTGGCTGGGCACCCATGTGACAGCTTTATCAATACACCACCTGATATTTCCAGGAGGTCTCTCATTCAAGTACTAACCAGGCCTGTCCTTACTTCGTCTCCAAGATCAGACGCTACAGGATGATGTGCCTGTGGCTGTCACACTGGCACCAAATGGCTGCCCTATCTATTCTCTCTACATAGGTCCAGTACAGATAGCCCAGCACACAAGCCCCCTTGAAGGGCAACGTGGGCTCCTAAAACACACAGATTTTTTGCCTTTGCACCAGATGTAAAAAAAACTTACTGGACTGAACTTATCAGTGTGGCACTCTCGCGCTTTCAATCCCGGAAAAAGGTCTTCCACCAGTAAAATGTGAGTTCTGGTCATTGAAGACTAGCATGCCCCTCCATAGAGGTGAAGTCCTATAGCCTCTACAGTTGAATACAATGGCAGGAACATTTTTTCGAACAAGTGCTGTCATTAGTTGCCCCTGTGCTCCTACTGGCTTGTGGGGTGGGTAGAATATGTGAAGGTCTAAAAAAGGGAGGCCCGGAGTAGAAGAAAAGAAGAAGACATGAACGAAGGGCTGGCATGACAGGGGATAAAGGGGTTTGGGACAGGAGCATCCTATTAGTTAAGGGGGGAGTCCAAGTAGTTTTAAGGAGAAAGTGGGTGGAGCCAAAAGGAGTGGTCTGACAGGGTGTGGCAGGGGGGTTTAAGTCAGAAGAAGGATTTGACAAGGCAAACTTCCCTCCCGCCCACCCGTTGTTTCATGGTTTGTTTTGGTGGTGGTTGTGCCAGTTGGTCTTGAGGGGCAGCCTGCGGGGTGCAAGGTCCTCGTAGGTTACTGTGGGCACAAGAAAGGTACTTTGTAGGGATTTGTCTGAGGTACAGCTTCCAGTTGTTCTAATGGGGGTACCTGTGGTGGTTGACTCCGAGTCGGTGGTGTTGCGGCTGGGGACCTATTTAAGCAGGACACAGGTATTCTCTTTTCTTGATGCCTATTGGGACCTCGAAAATGTATGTTATACTGTTTTTTACATTATTTAAATGTTATGTATTGATGGTTGTAATAAAAATCCGTTTGGGCCATTAACTCCAGTTTGGTCAGGGTCAGGGGGGACTGGGAACAAGCCATCTTTAGTCCCCTTGGTCAAGACCAAGTAAAGAGCACCTGGAAGTGGATTATGAAGGTTGATGTCAGAGAATGCAAGACAGAAGATATCATACAGTTGCAAGAAAAAGTATGTGAACCCCTTTGGATTACGTGGAGTTTTGCATGAATTGGGCATAAAATGTGCTCTGAACGTCATCTAAGTCACAACAATAGAAGAACACAGTCTGCTGAACATAATACTACACAAACATTAGATGTTGCCATGGTTTAATTGCACATAACATGTAAACATTCACAGTGCAGGGAGGAAAAAGTATGTGAACCTTTGGACTTAATAACTGGTTGACCCTCCTTTGGCAGCAATAACCTCAACCAAACGTTTCCTGTAGTTGCAGATCAGACCTGCACAACGATCTGGAGTAATTTTGGACCACTCCTCTTCACAAAACTGTTTCAGTGTAGCAATATTCTTGGGATGTTTGGTGTGAATCGCTCTCTTTAGGTCATGCCACAGCATTTCAATCGGGTTGAGGTCAGGACTCTGACTGGGCCACTCCAGAAGGCGTATTCTGTGCTGTTGCAGCCATTGTTTTGTTGAATTACTTGTATGCTTTGGGTCATTGTCCTGTTGCATCACCCATCCTCTGCAGAGCTTCAGTTGGTGGACAGATGGTCGTACGTTTTCCTGCAAAATGTCTTGATACACTCTGGATTTCATTTTCCCATCAATGACAACAATCCATCCAGGCCCTGAGGCAGCAAAGCAGCCCCAAACCATGATGCTCCCTCCGCCATGTTTTACAGTGGGGATGAGGTTTTGATGTTGGTGTGCTGTGCCTTTTTTTCTCCACACATAGTGTTGTGTGTCCTTCCCAAACAACTCAATCTTGGTTTCATCTGTCCACAGTATATTTTGCCAGTAGTGCTGTGGAACATCCAGGTGCTCTTTTGCAAACTTCAAACGTGCTGCAATATTCTTTTTGGACAGCAATGGCTTCCTCCGTGGTGTCCTCCCATGTACTCCATTCTTGTTTAATGTTTTCCTTATTGTAGATGTGTCAACAAAAATGTTAGCATGTGCCAGAGATTTCTGTAGGTCTTTAGCTGACACTCTGGGATTCTTCTTTACCTCATGCAGCATTCTGCGCTGTGCTCTTGCAGTCATTTTTACAGGACGACCATGCCTAGGGAGAGTAGCAACAGTGCTAAACTTTCTCCATTTGTAGACAGTCTGTCTTACCGTGGACACATGAACATCAAGGCTTTTGGAGATACTTTTGTAACCCTTTCCAGCTTCATGCAAGTCAACAATTCTTGATCGTAGGTCTTCTGATAGCTCTTTTCTGCGAGGCATGGTCCACATCAGACAGTGCTTCTTGAAACCAGTAAACCCAAAACAGGTGTGTGTTTTTTAAGGGCAGGACAGCTGTCAGCAACACATCCAATATCATCACACTGATTGGAGTCAAGGTTGGCTCACTCCTGGCTCCAATTAGCTCTGGGAGAAGTCATTAAGCTAGGGCTTCACATACTTTTTCCTCCCTGCACTGTGAATGTTTACATGTTATGTGCAATTAAACCATGGCAACATCTAATATTTGTGTAGTATTATGTTCAGCAGACTGTGTTCTTCTATTGTTGTGACTTAGATGACATTCAGAGCACATTTTATGCCCAATTCATGCTAAACTCCATGTAATCCCAAGGGGTTCACATACTTTTTCTTGCAACTGTATCTAAATATTCATGGGCTATAACAAGTAAATAAGCAGTAATTCCCTTAAATAGGGGAAAGTGTTAATGACTAAAACAATGCACAGCATGAGTGAATGGGTTTCAGAGGTGGTGTTATTATCCCTTTAAGTGCTGAATGTTGGGTGGAAGGATGTGGACGTATGTGAGTATCAAGAGTAGGAGATAAATGGGCTGAGAGATGAGAGACAGTAGAGGAGAGATGATGAGAAAAAGAATGGTGGGGGGGGGGGGGGGGAGTGGATTAGAGAGAGCTAAATGGAGAGTCATTGCCAGTTCTCCCCGTCTCCTGCCCCCTCACCCTCTCAATGCCTTGACAGACTTAGGTTGCCATGGATACAGACAGTAATGCTGCTTCCTGATGGGAGGGAGAGTGGAGATGCGAGCAGTCTGACTGATGCCAGTTTAGCGGCGCTCATTGTCTGGGCACCTGATAATTGCCATGTAATGCAGTCTATTACTAAATGTTTTTACAATGTAATGATCACTTTACCTGCTGCTATTACCAGAAGGATCAGTAATTAAAGTGGCGGGTGCATTGTGCACTTATACTGAAAAGGCTACTACAGTTGTCACTATACGTGTAGCACTAGCGTTGATGGCATCTTAGAATATTGTCCCTGAGGAATATGATCAATTACCTCCTCCATTAGATCTTCTGAACTGGTTTCTTAAATACTTCCTTTTTCTTAAAGCGGTATTAAACCCAAAAGCAAAACATTTATAATATATCAGTTTAACAATTCTTAGATGCGATGGCCGCATTCGTTTTTTTTTTTTTAGGCTTTCTTTCTTTCATTTTCACCTGGTGATGTAGCCAGTAAGTCTGTTGTTTTTTTTAAAAGAACAAGATGTCCTGTAGATGTAGCAGTTGGAGGGTGAGACAAACCATTTACTACTGATAGAATGGAATAAAAAACTAACCATTTTTTATTGGGACTTTCAAGGCACATATAGGCACAAATTATAAAATAGTAAGATACATCTTAATATACATAGGGTATAAAATCACACAACAAAAAATAGGCGGTCCGTTATTTTTACATCAGTCATATTTAATACAATTTTGGAAACAGATTTCAAGTCATCAGTAATTGGGATCTGAAGCATTTCGATACAAATATAAAATCTCTTTTACCGAGGTGCCTAGATACAGAACAAGATACCTGGAGTGAAGTCACTTTTGTAGGTATATTATTTCATAAATACAACACTACCAGGGCTATATGCAGATGCTATACAGACCCTGTATGAAGTGATTGATGAAAGGAAACCACCAAAATTGAAAATCAAGACAGGTTTGCTGTCCCCATCTCCAAAGATCACTCAGGATGGGACCACAGAGTTATTTTTTACAGCTTCAAGCCACTCCCAGGGGTGGCCAGAGGGGGCACCATGGAGGCTTGGCAGAGGAGAATTTGATATCCTACAATGGTTCCTATACAACAGAATGATATATGTACATATGACAGGGGTGCTTACAATGGTCAGCTATATTTATATATGTAAAACCTTTATCTCAAAAAGAAAAAAAAACTGTTGTAACTGCTTATAAAGTATTAGTTGGAGTTTGGCTTCAATTTGTGTATTGTGTAGCTAAATCTGTTAGTACATCTAACACTTCCCCAGAATGACAATGCTGCTATCCAATAGTGCCCCTGTGCTGCTCCAGTTAGAGTGGGGGCACTCTAATACAGGAGGTGTATTACTGGCCAGACCACCAGGTGAAAACAGAGGGGAAAAAAGCCTAAGCAAAGAAAACTAATGCAGCCACCACATCTAATGATTGGTAAGCTGCAATATATTACATTTTTAGTTTTGGGTTTAATACTACTTTAAATTATTCCTTAAATAGTATGTAAACCCAGCATTTCATATTCCTGATATGTGCCTGCTGTACCATGTACTTGTGTTAAAAAGTATCCTGTTCTCTTTGTATGGCTTCCTTTGTGTGAAATCCCTGGTGTTCCTGCCAGTCCCTCTGCATTTCTGACCACACTAGGCATGAGAGCACAGCGTGGGCAGTTTTATAGCTATGCTGAAAACTCAGTCTGCTCTTCTCCAATGATCAGACTTATCTTGGAATGTTCCCTCTCCCCCTACTGGGAAGACCAGTGTGCTGCTGCTTCTCATCCCCCAGCTCTCTGAGCTCCTTATGCAGCTGAGAACAGAGGGTATGTGATCACTTCTAAAAAAGTAATAGAAAAGGGTATTTATAAATATATATATATTTATATATATACCCCAATGTTTTGCCTTTAATTTCTATTTTAAATCGAATAGGCTGTTTTACAAGGTGGGAGTTCACATATAATGAACTGTAAAACAGTACTTTAGCTTGAAGGGTAATACCAAATGCACCCAGCCTGTTAAGAGCTAGAAGCGCTTGATATAGTACAGGAATTATTTCTGAAAGGGCAAATGTGATTTAAATCTCAGTTTTAGCCTCATCATGCAAAGAGTATATTAAAACATTTTATTCAATGGTATATGCTGATTTCATCCACATATGTCAAAATTATCAGACTTTAAAATATAGTACCACACAGTTTCTGTTTGTTTTTACTTTGTAATAAAGGTTATTGCACCAGAGCTGTTTTTGAGGGTTCACATATACTTTACCATTAATTTTATATATATATATATATATATATATATATATATATATATATAATACAGGATACATATAGTATATAACACACACATACAGTGTATATCTTGAGATATATATATATATATATATAGTTTATACACATACATGCATACAGTGTTTATCTTGTAGTAATAATAATAATAATTATAAATAAATAATAAAAAATAAAATATATATATATAGTCGTTATTATATCATATATATATATATATATATCAGGGGCGGACTGACAACTCATGGGGCCCCCGGGCAATAGGGGATCATGGGGTCCCTGTGTCCTTGCCCAAACTCAAAAAAGCCTATGAAAAAAGTACCAGGGGCATCTAATGGGGCCCCCTACTAACCCCGGGCCCTCGGGCAGTGCCCGAGTTTCCAAATGGTCAGTTTGCCCCTGATATATATACAGTATATACACATACACACATACAGTGTGTATATTTTAGAGCAGAGCCCTCTGATCCCTCTTGTGTTGCATCTGTTGGTGCTATGCAAATATTGTATAAAATAATAATAAAAAATAAATAAATTTTTTATATCATTATTATTATATCATATCATATATATATATATATATATATATATATATATATATATATACATACAGTGTATATCTTTTAGAGCAGGGCCCTATGATCCCTCTTGTGTTGTATCTGTTGGTGCTATATCAATATTGTATAAAATAATAGTAATAATAATACATTTATATATATATACATATATATATAATCATTATTCACTTCTGCCTTGCAGTAATTGGGTCATGGGTTCAATTCCCAACCATGGCGCCTCCTGCATGGAGTTTGCATGTTCTCCCTGTGTTTGCATGGGTTTCCTCTGGGTACTCCGGTTTCCTTCCCACACTCCAAAGACATGCTGGTAGGTTAATTGGCTCCTGTCTAAATTGTCTGAGTTTCATCCCTGGCCACGTGGGATCTCCTGCATGGTAGGCATTGGGGAAAGACCTGGTAACCTACCCTGTAAAATAATTGCTAAGAGAATTCATGGGAAAAGTCGCTTACGAGTGATGGTCCATGCAATCGCCAAGGGTTGGATACAACTGAATGGATAGATAGATAGATAGATAGATAGATAGATACACATACACGCATACAGTGTAGATCTTTTAGAGCAGAGCCCTCTGATCCTTCTTGTGTTGTATCTGTTGGTGCTATATAAATATTGTATAAAATAATAATAGTTTAAAAAAATAAATATATATATATATATCATCATTATTATTATTGTATCATATATATATATATATATATATATATATATCTAAAAATATACACACACACATACAGTGTATATCTTTTAGAGAAGGGCCCTCTGATCTCTCTTGTGTTGTGTCTGTTGGTGCTATATAAATATTGTATAAAATATTAATAATAAAAATTATTATAATAATAAAGATATATATATATATATATATATATAGCATTATTATTATATTATATACATATGTGTATGTATATATATATGTATATATATATATTTTTTTTAAACTCGACCATTAGGACAAATGGCAGCTGGCTTTTAAGAGGGAAAAGAGAGAAAAAAGAGGAATTGTAGTTAACAAAACGGATGATCGGGGCCATGTACGGGTTGCAATGATAGCAGTGGAAATGAAGAAGGCCATTAATACTGAAGTTGTAATGGTAGAAGAGGCGCCGTGGATGCACTGCGTCAAGATATCCAATTATTGTCAAGTGAAGAGTTAACCTGGCAGGTGGCTGTGATGGAGGGCAGGTGTAGAGTAATAAGCTGTGCTCAGGTCTTCATCAAATGTAAATGAGACAGGGCTGGTCTGGCTAAGAAGTGGTTAGTGGAAGTGATCTGACAATCTCACATTCCAAGGAGTGACTAGCACAAGAGGCATGTGAGGGGGGAGGGGGCAGCGTGGAGGAGATAATCATAGGGTGGGAAGAAGTAAGTTGGGGTGCAGGACACATAATGGCATGGAAAGACAATATAAAGCAGGGGGGGGATGTGGGGAACCTGTGAGAGCGCAGAGACAGGGAGGAGAGGGGAAAGATGATGAGGAGGAAAAGGAAGGGAGGGGAGCTGAGCTCTGGAACAATGAGCAATGGAGGAAGAGGTAGATGGAAGGATAGGTGCACAGCCACTGAATACATTGACTGCCTGGCAGAAGCTGCCCCTCCTTCTGGGTCTCTGCAGTGCCAGGTGTTTCCATGGAAACAGCCAGCCAGATACACTTAAACCCCACCCCCGCTGTTTAACCTATTACTTGTCTGCGGAGCAATGTTCAGAGCGGAGCATGGTTCACCTGAGACCGATACACAACCCGTCATTATTTAATAGAACGGTTGGAGGGCCTATTACTTTTCCTTGATGAATGTACAGCGGCGGTTGCTACACAATTCTGCCTTAGGCGTTTGCCCTTTAATTAATTGAAGAGTCTGCTGATGTGCACATAAAAATACCAGGACAAGAAATCGGTTGCAGGTGCTGGAAACAGCTAGAAATAAATGACATCTATTTTCTCCACTAACATTTCTTTCCGGATGCGGCTAAATGCAGGACTTAAACTGAAAACCAGGACCTGAAATGCTGCATTCTCAGAACGCCTACAAATATGTAAAAAAACAACAACAACATGTAAACATTATTATTATACAGTATTTATATAGCGCCAACGGTTTGCTCAGCGCTGTACATTATAGTGGGAGACAGTACATGAGACAATACAGTAACAATACAATTCAATACACGAGGGGTTCGAGGGCCCTGGTCCTTGGAGCTTACAATCTAGGAGGGGGGGATAGTAGTACAGGAGGAAATAGCTGTGGGGGATGGAGTGGTAGGAAGAGCGGAGGAGATCAGTAATTAGCTGAGGGCAGGGTAGGCTTCTCTGAAGAGATGAATTTTCAGGGTGCGCCTAAAGGTGAGGAGGGTAGGTGACAGTCTGATGGATTGGGGTAGTGAGTTCCAAAGGATGGGGGAAGCCCTGGAGAAGTCCTGGAGACGGGCATGGGAGGAGGAGACCAGGGAACTGGAGAGAAGCAGGTCTTGTGAGGAGCAGAGAGTGCGTTTTGGGTGGTAGATGGATGTCAGGTCGGTGATGTAGTTTGGGGCAGCGTTATGAATGGCTTTGTACATCAATGTTAATATTTTGAATTTTATGCGTTGGGCAATCGGAAGCCAGTGGAGGGATTGGCAGAGGGGGGAGGTGGATTCGGAGCGGTTAGTAAGGTGGATGAGTCTGGCCGCAGAATTCAGGATAGACTGAAGCGGGGATAGTCTGTGTTGGGGTAGGCCGGCGAGGAGGGAGTTGCAATAGTCAAGTCTTGATATGATAAGGGAGTGGATGAGTTGCTTTGTAGTTTCTGGGGTTAGGATCGCGCATATTTTGGAGATGTTGCGGAGGTGGAGTCTGCATGAATTTGTCAGTGATTGGATCTGGGGCTGGAAAGACAGATTGGAGTCTAGAATGACACCTAGTACTCTGGCTTGCGTGGTGGGGCTGATGGTGAACATGAAAGCTCTTCTAAGTAAAAAAAGAAAAATAATTTTTCCATCCATGAAATTTGTCAACTAAGGGTTATTGAATGCAGGCACAAAAAAACACACTTTAGGCATTTATTTGTTGTTCTAAATGCAGTCCATTGCTTTCAGCAGACGCATCACAGTGGCTAAATGGTTAGCACTTCCGCCTGGCAGTACTAGGGTTGTTGGTTTGAATCCCAACCACAGCAACACCTGCCTGGAGTTTGCATGTTCTCCCTGTGCCTGCGTGGGTTTCGTCCAGGTACTCCGGTTTCCTCCCACACTCCAAAGACATGCTGGTAGGTTAACCTCCCTAGCAGTATTCCCGAGTGTAGCTCGGGGTAGAGTTTCAGTTACAAAAGCGGTAACCCCGAGCTACACTCGGGCTTACAATGCAGCATTGCTCAGGGAGTCCCTGCAGCGCTTACCTTGTCCTTCGCTCCCGCGATGTGTCCCCTGCCGTGTCCCTGGCCATCTCCTCTGGCCGATTCCGGCTTCCGTGTTTCAGTCCCTGTGACGTCGGGACGTATGGGCGCTGTAACCGGCGGCAAATTAAGAAAAAACATTTTTTTTTAAACGATTATTACATAGTAAAACATTGCTGTTTCAAAGCATTTCACATACATTTTGTCCCTAGTGCTTTGTCCTGTGCCCTGCCTGCATTTTGACTGTTCTTTCTGCCTGGAAACGTAGAAATGTCCATGGCATCCAAAAAGTGTCCCTTTAGGTCAAAAGCGGTTTTAGACCAGCTAGAGAACAGCGATAGTAAATCAGAACCACTTGCAGAATTGACTGATAAGGATTCGTGGGGAAATTCGTCATCAGACACTGAAAACGATTCTGCGACTTTGCTCAGCGATGTGCGAACTTGGCGCTCTATTTAAAATTTCAGTGTTTTTGGTTTGATTATATTATTGAATTAAATTTATTATTATATTATTATTTTTTATGATTATTTATTAAATTATAATTTATGATTTCGTGTTTCAAGTTTTATCATATCCGGAATGTTTACTAGATTCTTGTTCGGACAGATTTCAATGAGTTATTCCTAAATTACAATTAAAAAAACTACATATTTCCATGCAAAAAAATGGTACCGCTTTCAGCACCAAAAATCTGAAATAATCATACCGCCAGGGAGGTTAATTGGATCCTGTCTAAATTGGCCCTAGTATATGAATGTAAGTTAGGGACCTTAGATTGTACACCCCTTGAGGGTTAGGGACTGATGTGAATGTACAATATATATATATGTAAAGCGCTGCGTAAATTGATGGTGCTATATAAGTACCTGAAATAAATAAATAATAAATGTACAGTATAGTAGTAAACTAGTGTCCTGTTTAGATCAGCAAAAAACCTGTTACTGGTTGCTTTTCTAGGCCATGTACACTGCGGCTGATAAACTCCTGTTTAGCAGCTTCTCTGCGTTTTTTTCAGCAGCCCCTGAACGCTCCCTAATGTTTTCCTATGTGTCCAGGTACACAATCCCATTTACAGGCAGTTGGATTTACAGTAGTTTTTTTGAATGCACCAAATTCTGGAGTAGATTTTATCAGCGTTTCAAGCTAACCGCGTTTATAAGCGTTTGGAAATTTTTTTTAACTCTTCCATTTCCAGATGCTGTCCAGAGCCTTTTTTCATCATGAAAAATGCATGCAAAGCGTTCTCCCGGTACTCAAATGGACCTGGTACACCATACTTTGAGGTTTCGCATGAAAGAAAATATTTTAGACACTGCTACAATAATTTCTGCACAGAAATGAGCTGGAACACATCCAAACACCACAAAAAAAAAGACAGCTAATTTCAACAAATACTGCTTTCTCTGCTTCTACTCTCTCTATTTCTCTCAAAATGTCTGAAATAGGTAATAATGTACCATTTTCCAGTGCATTCTGGGCATTTGGGAGGTTCTCCTCTGCTTATCTTTAAAAAACGCTTCTGAACGCAAACACTCATAAATGCAGCTAAATGCACATAAACGCGGTATGCAAACACAGCGTTTTTGAACCTGCGTTTTCCTGCTGTCAATGTCCAGCGTTCAGAAGAGTTTTCCAAACGCACCGTGTACATGGAGCCTTATACACGCATAAATCACACCTCCCTTAATTAGCATTGTGAGAACTAGAAGAAGTTTCCCGCACATATACATGCACACTATACGGACCATACTCATGTTTTTTTGGGAAGGAACTTTTTGCTAGAAAGAGCCAGCGTTCATCCATCAGTATTATGTGTCCTAAAGCCGGCCATACGTGGGTCGCATTCCGAACGATTTTTCAATCGAAAATCACAAACATTCGTTCTCTAATCTGATGGTGCCACCAATGATTTCAAAAATCAGTCATTTTCCACAAATTTTGCAGCATACCCGATAAATGAAATGGGGAAGAACCACGAAAATCAGCCGGTGCCATTGCCCCGCTAACAGAGCGAAAATCAGCCGATTATTCTTAGGTGCAATTTTGGAACGAAAAATCGTTAGAATATCAACCCATGTATGGCTGCCTAAGGCTAGGTTCAAGCTTGCCGGGGTTAGGAACACTTGAAAAATCGCACATTCACCATTCACAAAGGCAAAACATGCTGCTCTTTAGCGTACATGCAGGGGTGCTAATGACATGCAAGACATCCATGTTTTCATGTGCGGAATCGCATGGTGTTGCAGCAACATGTGATTCTGTGTGGCACAATTTAAAAAAAAGGTTCCTGGACTTCTTAAGCCAGGAACCTTTTTTTTAAAAAGGTACAGCATTCAAACAAATAGGCGGCTGTACCTGTGACATGTGCAAGCAAAACTGCGCTGCACAAGTGTGAACCTAGTCTTAGGGCTAGTTCACACTAGATGCAGTCCAGTGCATTTTTTTATGCAGCAAAAATGCATGCACAGTGTTTTCCATGTATTCCAATGGCCCTAGTTCACACCAGTGCAGTCAGTTCCATTTCAGAAAACAAAGTAGAACGTATTGCATTTTTTCTGCAGAAAACCATACTGGAATATAGCAAACTGCATGTGGTGTGACCTGTAAGCAAAAACGTATCCGGAATGCATCCAGAGTGAATTTTTGTGGTGTGAACTGGTCCATATACAGTAATGAAAGAAAAAAGCACTACTCAACCACTTCCAGTCCGGACACTTTTACCCCCTTCCAGTCCAGGCCAATTTCCAGCTTTCAGCGCTATCACACTTTGAATGACAATTGCACGGTCATGCAACACTGTACCCATATGAATTTTTTAGCATTTTTGTGAGACAGATAAAGCTTTATTTTGGTGGTATTTATTCACCACTGGGAATTTTATTTTTTTTGCTATGTAAATGAAAAAGTCTGAAAATGTTGAAAAAAAGTGTTTTTTAAAATTTTGCAAATAAATAATATTTCATAATAAATCTTGACTAAAATTTATTCCGTTATCTTTTTAGTAAAAAAAAAATAACCCAAATTAGTTTATAACCAAAAATTATAACTTTTAAACATTTTTTTTACTTTTTTATTTTATTTTTTTATATTATTATTTATGGGGGTTTTTTCTACATACTGTCACCCTAGCAGTACAGTGTCACCATAGTGACACTGTACTACTTGTGGGGGGTGATGAAGATTTTGTTTTTACACTGATTGCTTTTACACCCATAAAGGCTGTAAAAGCAATCATTTCTCCTTTTCCTATGGGAGGTGGTTAAAGCTGAGTTCCACTCAAAAGTGGAAGCTCTGCTTATTTGCTTCCTCCCCCGCTCCTCTGCCATATTTGGCCCCTTTTGAGGGGGAGCAGGGAGTGGATACCTTTTTTTGACAGGTACCTGCTACCAGGGGCGGACTATCAACTCATGGGGCCCCGGGCAATAGGGGATCATGGGGCCCCTGTGTCCTTGCCCAAACTCAAGAAAGCCTATGAAAAAGGTACCAGGGGAATCTCATGGGGCCCCCTACTGACCCGGGGCCCCCTACTGACCCGGGGCCCTCGGGCAGTTTCCAAATGGTCAGTCCGCCCCTGCCTGCTACCACTTCCAGCTCACTTCACTCGGCAAAATGAGTTGGACGTTTGGCCCCCTCCTCCCTCCCGCAGTCTCCTGGGAACCTTCTGGGGTCCCAGACAACTGCGGGACCAATTAAGAGGCGCAGCACAACTCACGCATGCGCAGTGGGCACCCTGCTGTCAAGCTGCAAGCTGTCACAGCCTGTTGCCCACAGTTGAGAAGCTGGCGCCAGGGAGAGAAGAGGCAGAGAAGGGATGGCGAGGGTGAGCACATTGCTGGATCCTGGGACAGGTGATTGTGTGTTTATTAAAAGTCAGCAGATAGTTTTTGTAGCTGTTGACTTTTAACCTCCCTGGTGGTATTCCCGAGTGTAGCTCGGGGTAAAATTTCAGTACCAAGAGCGGTAACCCCGAGCTACACTCGGGCTTACCATGCAGCGTTGCATTGGGAGTCCCTGCAGCACTTACCTTGTCCTTCGCTCCCGCGATGTGTCCCCTGCAGCGTCCCCGGCCATCTCCTCCGGCCGATGCCGGCATCCGGCTTCTGTGTTCCGGTCCCTGTGACGTCGGGACGTACGGGTGCCGGAACCGGCGGCAAATTTGAAATTTTTAAAAAATGTCATTTTTTTTAAAATGATTATTATATAGTAAAACATTGCTGTTTCAATGCATTTCGCATATATTTTGTCCCTAGTGCTTTGTCCTGTGCCCTGCCTGCATTTTGACTGTTCTTTCTGCTTGGAAACTTAGAAAAGTCCATGGCGTCCAAAAAGTGTCCCTTTATGCCAAAAGCGGTTTTAGATCAGCTAGAGAACAGCGATAGTAAATCAGAACCACTTGCAGAATTGAGTGATAATGATTCGTGGGGAAATTCATCATCAGACACTGAAAACAATTTTGCGACTTTGCTCAGCGATGTGCGAATTTGCCTCTGTATTTCAAATTTCAGTGTTTTTGGTTTGATTATATTATTGAATTAAATTTATTATTATTATATTATTATTTTTTATGATTATTTATTCAATTATAATTTATGATTTCGTGTTTCAAGTTTTATCATATCCGGAATGTTTACTAGACTCTTGTTCGGACAGATTTCAGTGAGTTATTCCTAAAAATTACAGCCTACAATAAAAAAATACATATTTCCATGCAAAAAAATGGTACCGCTTTCAGCACCAAAAATCGGAAATAATCATACCGCCAGGGAGGTTAATAAACATAAAAACAGCTGGAACTCTGCTTTAAACTGATTGTAAACCTCAGACATATATATGAACAAAGCATACAAACACATATGAACAAAGCATAGCCCTCCATAGTGTGTACTTGTCTCAATTAGGAGCACTTAGTGCCTGGTCATACCAGTGCGATTTGCAAATAGAAATTGCACCTGAAATTGCATGTAATGAATGTGAATGTCAGCGTCTTAACATACACGATTTTCTGCAGCGCGATTTCTAAAGTAGTTCTTAAATGACTTTTTCTGCAGTGTTGTTGTAATTTCAAATGCAAAGAATATATTGGAAATCGCACTGCAAATTGTAGGAAATCTTTAAAAATCTTTACCAGTAGCAAGAATATCTTCAGAAGTCATGCTGAAATTGCACACAAATCGCAGTGGTGTGACCGGTGACTAAATGGAATTTCTGTCTGCTGCTTCATTTCTTTGCTATCAGCATGAATCACTTCTGACAAGTTTTCCTGACACCAAGAGAAAAATGGTGACAGGAAAGGGACCTCCAGTAGATTGACAGCCTCAGCTCTGTTCCAGTGAGTTGTGTGGAGGGGGGGGGGGGTGCATCTTTCCTCCAATCAGCTCTCAGAACTCTCCTCACTGAGTATGACCTGCGGCTAAACTGAATTTCTGTCTGCTGCTTCGTTCCTCTGCTATCAGCATGAAACACTTCTGACAAGTTTTCCTGACACCAAGAGAAAAATGGTGACAGGAAAGGGACCTCCAGTAGATTGACAGCCTCAGCTCTGTTCCAGTGAGTTGTGTGGAGGAGGGTGCATCTTTCCTCCAATCAGCTGTCAGAACTCTCCTCACTGAGTATGACCAGCGTCTAAACTGAATGTCTGTCTGCTGCTTCGTTCCTCTGCTATCAGCATGAATCACTTCTGACAAGTTTTCCTGACACCAAGAGAAAAATGGTGACAGGGAAGGGACTTCCAGCAGATTGACAGCCTCTGCTCTGTTCCTGGGAGCTGTGTGGAGGGGTCTCTTCCCTCCAATCAGCTCTCAGAACTCTCCTCACTGAGCGTGACCAGTAACTAAATGGAATTTCTGTCTGCTGCTTTATTCCTCTGCTATCAGCATGAATCACTTCTGACAAGTTTTCCTGACACCAAGAGAACAATTGTGACAGGGAAGGGACTTCCAGCAGATTGACAGCCTCAGCTCTGTTCCTGTGAGCTGTGTCTCTTCCCTCCAATCAGCTCTCAGAACTCTACCAGCCTTACCTGCATTAAATTAGCCCCAGAACCTGTGTAATTAATGTGTTCGGATTTAAAAGGATGGAGTGGCAACCCTCATTCCAAGAACTGGATACTATCTATCCTATCCCTGGTGCTATGGCAAAGCACCTACAGGCCTATGCATTGTCCCAACAAGAAAATGGTTGCATTTAGAATCCAATCCATGCTCCAACTGTAATTTCTCCAACGTATAACTAAAAACGAAGCAAAGATTTCTGATTTGTGTGTTTAGCACAACAGGAAATGTTCATGTTCACGCACGTACTAGACATAAGCCCTCTAGCTGTTTTAGAACTAGCGTGTGTGGTCTCATCTGCTGAGAAATAGTGGCATAAAACGGTCTGCGGCGCCCCCTAACTGCACTTACATCTATTGCTGTGTCTTCATTGCAGTAGTCTGTGCTTGGATGTGGGAACTTTCTTAGGTATCAGCACCCTCTAGTGAGGAAAGAATTCAATGAATCAAGCCAAAAGGACACTTCAGCAGTTATCTTTTTTTTTTTTTTTTTTTTTTTTTTTTTAAGAATCTACTTTTTTTTTTTAAAGCGGAAATCTGACTTCCAGATTTGCAGAATTGCTCCAGGTTAGTGACTCAAAGTACTGACATCAAGTAATCAAGGTAATTGGCATGTAACTAGCATTTCAGAAGGAAATAATAGCAGGCCCAATGATTGCCCCATGACAAGTATTCTTTGAAGCCAAGCTAAACCCTCCTATCGTTTACATCTGAAGGCAGATCCAGCTCAGTCTCTTTTTAGATCTGCAATTGCCGTAGTGCTGCATATGTGATCAGCTGTGACACCAAGCATCTAAGGGCTTGAAATGTTGGTTGAGAGCTGATATGAGCACACTGGCAAAAGTGACAGTTATCACCAGAGGCATGCCTTGAATGTAAAGGCCCATTCACAACATGGTGCAGATGTCAGTTTTTCTGCACGCGTTCTGCAAGGGCACAACTAAATCAATTGTTCTCTATGTGCCCTGTTCACACCACATCACTAGTATCACATGCAGATTATTTCTGCACAGGAATCTGCAATGCATATAAAACTCATTGCGACATGCATGAAAACTTATATAGTGCCGTCAATTTATGTAGCACTTTACATATATATTGTACATTCACATCAGTCCCTAACCCTCAAGGGGTGTACAATCTAAGGTCCCTAATTTACATTCATACACATACTAGGGCCAATTTAGACAGGTGCCAATTAACCTACCAGCATGTCTTTGGAGTGTGGGTGGAAACCCACGCAGGCACAGGGAGAACATGCAAACTCCAGGTAGGTGGTGCCATGGTTAGGATTCAAACCAACAACCCTAATACTGCCAGCAGGGCTGCTGTCAGAAACCATGGGGCCCCGTACAGCCAATGTGACAGGGCCCTCAAATAAACAAAGTTTACTATTGTTTAGTCATGAATGAACACAGTGCTTGGTACCAATCACTCATTGTGTTCATTCAGGAAAGGAAGGGGCTGGTAAATGTGACATATTTATGGACCCTTCACCCACTCTTCATCCTAAGGATCCTATACTGTGTTTGCAGCTGGGAAGGATAGGTGAGAAAGGGGTGGGGGGAGCTTAGGCAGCATGGGGAATGTATAGTCCATCAAGAGGTGCTGCAAAGAGAGCCATACAGGGGATTAGTTCCAGTAATTGTCCCCCTCCCCCCACTGTGCCGAACACCCTCCCTGCCCACATTCGATTCACCCAGCTGCCTGGACCCCCCTGCTGGTCTGGATCCCGTATAGGAGGACCAGTGTTACCCCCTTATCTACGGCCCTGACTGCCAGGCAGAAGTGCCAACCATTTAGCCACTGTGCTGCAAACTGATGTCTCTGCAAGTGAAATCTGCACATCAGTTTCCATCGTTATTTCTACATGTATGTTGTGAACGAGGCCTAGCGGTTTTGGAAACAGTTTTATCAGCGGATTTAGTTCTGCTTTAAAATGTAACTATGGCCAAAAACGACCAATATTATACAGTCTGTCACTAGCATTAACACAGTAGTAACATAGTTTATTACCTGGTGATATAGCCAGGAGGTCTATTGTTTTTCAACCTCCAATAACAGACCAAACTGCTCAACAAAAGAGACAAACCTTTTATCATTGATAGGAGTGCTTACAATGGTCAGCTTTTATTCATTTATGTGAAACCTTTGCTCCCATTGCTGTAGCTGCTTAACCATCGGTTAAGTGATGGACCGGTATGTCAGTGGATTAGGATGGTGATATCTCACAGTGTAAAAAAATGGTTAAACAAAATAAATACACACAGGTGAGGTATTGCCAGGAACGTCGGATTGAGAGCACTAATTCTAGCTCCAGACCTCTTGTATAAATCTAAACTAGCACTCTGTAAAGGCTCTGCTAATGTGTTGCATATGGAGATTTTTAGGTATTGTAGTTTGGTGCTGTTCCACAGGCATACACATTTTTAAAGCAAGACATGTTTGGTATCTCTTTACTTGGCATAATTTCATCTTTTATATTTTAGCAAAAATGTGGGTATTATATTGTATTTTTGTGCATTAAAATTCATTAAAGTTTTTAAAAAATTTGCGTTTGAAAAACCGCTGCGCAAATATCATGTAAGATAAAAATATGCTGCACTCAACATTTTATTCTCTATGGCCTCTGCTTAAAAATATATAATGTTTGGGGTTTTAATAAATTTTCTAGCAAAATGTTTTTACATGTTTTGCTAGAATGTCAGAATTTTCCTGGACTGGAAGGTGTTATGTTTTGGCTGATGTTCAGCTTTAAATTATTAGTCATTTATGTAAAGTCCATCTAAATCTACTATTTCATCTAACACTACCCTCTCCACTGACTGACAGTGCTTCTGTTCAAGGGTGGCTACGTTGCTCTTCCACAGCACAGGACTGAATGTAGCCACCTTAAGACAGGACAGGTGTTACTTGCCAATCACCGAATAAAAGAAAGAGAATAAAAGCTAGAAAAAAAACAAATGCAGCCACCTTATAATATGCTTGATAAGTTACAATACAATACATTTTTGTTTTGTGTGCGCCAATTGAATTCTGTTACTGTGAGGTCTCCCCAGAAAGGACTGCTAGAAGGAAGACCAATGTACAGTGCATTGAAAAACTATTCAAACCCCATGACATTTTCCACATGTTGTCATGTTACATCCAAAAACATAATGTATTTTATTAGGATTTTATGTGATAGACCAACACAAAGTGGCACATATTGTAAAGTGGAAAGAAAATGATAAATGGTTTTTACATTTTTTTACAAATAAATATCTGAAAAGTGTGGCGTTTATTTGTATTCAGCCCCCTTTACTCTGATACCCTGAACTAAAATCTAGTAGAACCAATTGCCTTCAGAAGTCTCCTAATCGGTAAATATAAACCTGTAAATACAGCTGTTCTGTGAAGCCCTCAGAGGTATTTTAGAGAACATTAGTGAACAAACAGCATCACAAAGGCCAAGGAACACACCAGACAGGTCGGGGATAAAGTTGTGCAGAAGTTTAAAGCAGAGTTAGGTTATAAAAAGTATGGCACAACTGCAAACCTACCAAGACATGGCCATACACCTAAACTGACAGGCTGGGCAAGGAGAGCATTAATCAGAGAAGCAGCCAAGAGGCCCATGGTAACTCTGGAGGAGCTGCAGAGATCCACAGCTCAGGTGGGAGAATCTGTCCACAGGACAGTAGTAGTCATGCACTCCATAAATCTGGCCTTTATGGAAGAGTGGCAAGAAGAAAGCCATTGTTGAAAAAAAGCCATAAAAAGTCCCATTTGCAGTCTGCGGGAAGCCATGTGGGGGACACAGCAAACATGTGGAAGAAGGTGCTCTGGTCAGATGAGACCAAAATTTTACTTTTTGGCCTAAAAGCAAAATGCTATGTGCAGCGAAAAACTAACACTGCACATCACCCTGAACACACCTTCCCCTCTGTGAAATGTGGTGACAGCATCATGTTGTGGGGATGTTTTTCTTCAGCAGGGACAAGTAAGCTGGTCAGAGTTGATGGGAAGATGGATAGAGCCAAAAACAGAGCAATCTTAGAATAAAATCTGTTAGAAGGAAATTTAAAGGGGTATGAATACTTTTTCAAGGCACTGTAGCCTCAATGATGATTTAAATGTCTATGGGTGAGAGATGCCATACTGGAACGGATTGTGTCCTAGCTATACAAACACTTTCCATAGGTGCCAGAGAGTTGTTTGGAAATGGGAAATGAAGAGATTGCAAACTAAAAAGGTACTCATCATAATTTTGGTTATTCTAAAATTTCTAGTTTCCTGGCTGTCATGTGGATTCCCTTGGTAAAAAAAGAAGAGTTACTGTCCAGAACAAGTATGCAGTTAAGAGTTGTGTCTCCAAAGGCTGCATACTTGTCTAAGGTCAGTTTCCAAGAAAAGTATTGAAAGTAGAGAGAGCCTGGGAACAAGGATTGGTATTGGTTTGTATAATAGCTGTTATATTATAGATTAACTTGTGTCAGGTCATCTAATTGGCTATGTTGTCAGTTGTGTTGAAATCTTGGAAAGATCCAAGTTGGCTGAAGCTACTACTGCCTTGTCCAATGTCAAGATTCACCATTAGTCACCTTGAAAAGGGGGTCTTGTGACTCTCAGAAATGTTGGTGGGTTTTTACAGCTTGTTGTGCTACAGTGATTTTAGTATATATTTGAGATTCCCTTTGTGGCATGCTGGCCATTTTTTTTTTTGCTTACGTAGCTCTACTCCCATAGGAGCAGCCAGGCACAAAGGCTCATTCATATGTTTGTCCAATAACCAGACTAATGGTGTATTTTATATTTTTTGAGAACTTGGGATAGGAATGAGGGAGATGAGTGGGATACTCAAAAATAGGAACTATACACTTGAGGACTTTATCTAATCTTCAGGGCAAACTATGCTAGAGTCCATGCTTCAATCAAACAGTGGACTTCAGCTTTAAGGCAGTAGCAGTAACTTCTTTAGAGTTCCAGCGCAGTTTGCCTTTAAAAGTAGGCCAGATTGACAAAGCTCCCTTTGCTAGACCCATGGCTTCCTAACACCAGACTGGATTAAACAGCACACAGTCTCTAAGATCCTTAGGGATGTCTGTACTCGCAAGACCCAAGAGCAGCTGGATGCCTTCCTCCGTGATACCAGACCAGATCTACAGTAGACAGCCCCTCAGTCAGAATAGCTGAACCTGGGTCTCAGCATTCAGGCCCTCAGGTTGCCCACCTGAGGCCACATGGCAGTAGAAGCCTGGGAGGGCAACGTGCCCTCTCCCAGGCTGGATAGGTCCTGTACATTAAAAAACCCAGAGCCCTGTGTGCTCACTGAATATATACAGTTACCCAGCATGCCTTAGAGCCCCTCTCTCTGGGACAGGCTGAGGCTATATCAATATTCAGGCTTCTATCAGCATAGCTCCACACCTATCATCCGGAAATGTTTAAAGTTTCTTAGATACAGATGAATCTATAGGCAGACTAGCAGCACCTAAACAGTTAAGGGGAAATAACATCTTTGACAGTTAACGCTGGAACAGGAGTCCCCATTTAAAAAATATCCTTCTAATCCTGTACCATTGAGAACTGTAAAATTTGGGGTTTTCCTTTTTGTCAGAAAAGAACACAAGTGTGGCTAAGAAAGATAGATAAGATGAATCTCTGGGGATATATAGGGCACAATTCATTAAAGCTTATCACATGAGTTAAGTCAGTCACATGACCACATATCACATGCGATACTGAAAATGTAAATTCACTATTGTTAGTATGCGGTATTTACCGAAAATAGCAAAAGCACTCAGTAAATACCGCATAAAAAGACAATTAAAGTCAATTCACAAAAGGAAATAGATACTTAAATGCATGTGGTAATTAAATAGTGGTCCAGGCATGCAGTGCTGTGTCTGTCAGTACTGTCATGGGTTGTTAAGGAATGGGAGGCTGCGGAGTCCTTAACAATCTATGAGTCATCAGCTCTCAGCGGGATTCCCCACTGACAGCTGATTGTAGAAAAAAAAATTGCCGGCAACATACCAAGCCCTTCGCCAAAATAAAAAACAAATGATGTGGGGTCCCCCCCAAAATCCATACCAGACTCTTATCCAAGTATGCAGCCTGGCAGGTCAGGAAGGGGGGGGGGGGGGGAAACAAGTGAGCGCATCCTCCCCTTGAACCATACCAGGCCCCACATGCCCTCAACATGGGGGAAGTGCTTTGGGAGTGGGGGACAAGGGCCTCTTTCCCACAACTCTGGACGGTGGCTGTGGGGGTCTGCGGGCAGGGGGGCTTATCAGAATCTGGAAGATCCTGCCCCCACCCTATGTGAATGAGTATGGGGTACATAGTACCGCTACTCATTCACAAAAAAAAAGTGTTGTGTGAAAAAAGACAGGAGACAGCCTTTGACAAGTCTTTTATTAAAAGAAGGAAAATAAAAGAATGTCCCCCCGAAGTAGATCCAACATCAATATGTAAGGAGCGGGCCACCCAGTGACATCACATATGTGGCCCCGCCCCTGTGTGACAGCATTGGCCCAGCATGTGCTGGTTGATGATGTCGTCCCTTACATACAGTTAGGTCCATACATATTTGGACACAGGCACAATTTTATTTTTTTTTTCAGGTATTTAACAGAACATATTCAAGCTATAGTTATATAATGGATATGGGCTGAAAGTGCACACTCTCAGGTTTAATTTGAGGGTATGTACATCCAAATTGGAGGAAGGGTTTAGGAATTGCAGCTTTTTCAAGGGATCAAAAGTAATTGGACAGTTGCAGCAAAAGCTGTTTCATGGCCAGGTGTGGGTTACTCCTTTGTTATTTCTTCATCAGTTAAGCAGGTAAAAGGTCTGGAGTTGATTCTAAGTGTGGTATTTGCATCTGGAATCTATTGTTGTGAACCTACATCATGCATTCAAAGGAGCTGTCCATGCAAGTGAAACAGGCCATTTTAAGGCTTCAAAAACTAAAAAAATCTATCAGAGAGATAGCAGCAACATTAGGAGTGGCCAAATCATCAGTTTGGTACATTCTGAGGAAAGAAGAACGCACTGGTGAGCTCAGCAACATAAAAAGGCATGAACGTCCATGGAAGACAACAGTGGTGGATGATCAAAGGATCTTCTCTATGGTAAAGAAAAACCCATTCACAACATCCAGACAAGTGAAGGACACTCTCCAGGAGGTGGGCATATCATTGTCAAAGTCTACAATCAAGAGAAGACTTCATGGGAGCAAATACAGAGGGTTCACCACAAGGTGCAAACCATTCATAAGCCTGAAGAATAGAAAAGCCAGATTAGACTTTGCCAAAAAACATCTAAAAAAGCCAGACCAGTTCTGGAAAAGCATTCTTTGGACGGATGAAACTAAGATTAATCTGTGCCAGAATGACAGGAAGAAAAAAGTGTGGAGAAGGCTTGGAACAGCTCATGATCCAAAGCACACAACATGATCTGTAAAACTTGGTGGAGGCAGTGTGGTGGCATGGGCATGCATGGCTTCCAGTGGCACTGGGTCATTGGTGTTTATTGATGATGTGACAGAAGACAGAAGCAGCCTGATGAATTCTGCAGTATTTAGAGATACAGTGAAGGAAATAAGTATTTGATCCCCTTCTGATTTTGAATGTTTGCCCACTCACAAAGAAATGATCAGTCTAAAAAATTGAATGGTAGGTGTATTGTAACACAGAGAAAGAATAGCAACAAAAATTTCAAAATAAATGCATGTCTAACAAATTATGCACTGATTTGCATGTTCATGAGGGAAATAAGAATTTGATCCCCTATCATTCAGCAGGATTTCTGGCTACCAGGTGTCTTTCATACAGGTAACAAGCTGAGATTAGAAGCAGTCTCTTAAATGGAGTTCTGTTAATCTCATTTTGTTACCTGTATAAAAGACACCTGTCCACAGGAGCAATCAAACAGATTCCAAATTCTCCACCATGGCAAAGACCAAAGAGCTGTCCAAGAATGTCGCTGGGGCAAGATTTTAGACCTACACAGGGCTGGAGTAGGCTACAAAACTATCACCAAGTAGCTTGGTGAGAAGGCGACAACAGTTGGTGCAATCATTCGCAAATGGAAGAAACACAAAACTGTCAGTCTCCCTAGGTCTGGTGCACCACGCAAGATCTCACTTCGTGATCATGAGAACAGTGAGGAATCATCCCAGAACTACACGTGAGGATCTTGTCAATGATCTCCAGGCAGCTGGGACCACACTCACCAAGAAAACAATTGGTAACACACTACGCCGACAAGGATTGAAATCCTGAAGTGCCCACAAGGTCCCTCTGCTCAAAAAAGCACATGTCCAGGCCCGTCTGAAGTTTTCCACTGAACATCTGAATGATGCAGAGCAGGACTGGTTGAAAGTGTTGTGGTCAGATGAGTCCAAAATCAAACTCTTTGGCATCAACTCAACTCGCCATGTTTGGAGGAGGAGGAATTCTGCCTATGAAGACCATCTCAACACCTTCTGCCTATGAACACCATCTCAACTGTCAAACATGGTGGTGGAAACATTCTGCTTTGGGGGTGTTTTTCTGCTAAGGGGACAGGACAACTGCACCGCATCAAATATACGCAACGTACCGTCAAATCTTGGGTGAGAATCTTCTTCCCTCAGGACGTGGATGGGTGTTTCAGCAGGACAATGACCCAAAACACACGGCCAAGGCAACAAAGGAGTAGCTCAAGAAGCACATTAAGGTCCTGGAATGACCTAGCCAGGCTCAAGACCTTAATCCAATTGAAAATCTGTGGAGGGAGCTGAAGGTTAGAGTTGCCAAACGTTAGCCACCAAACCTTAATGACTTGGAGAGGATCTGCCAAGAGGAGTGGGCCAAAATCCCTCCTGAGATGTGTGGAAAACTGGTGGCCAACTACAGGAAATGTCTGACCTCTCTGATTGCCAACAAGTGATTTGCCACCACGTACTAAGTCATGGTTTGTGAAGGGGATCAAATACTTATTTCCCCCATAAACATGCAAATCGGTATTTAATTTGTTAGACATGCATTTCTTTTGAATTTTGTGTTGCTATTCTGTTTCTCAGTGTTACAATACACCCACCATTCAATTTTTAGACTGATCATTTCTTTGTGAGTGGGCAAACATTCAAAATCAGCAGGGGATCAAATACTTATTTCCTTCTCTGTATACTGTCAGCCCAGATTCAGCCAAATGCAGCAAAATTGATTGGAAGCCGCTTCACAGTACAGATGGACAATGATCCAAAACACACTGCAAAAGCAACTCAGCAGCTTTTGAAGGAAAAGAAGTGGAATATTCTGCAATGGTTACATCAATCATCTGATCTCAACCCAATTAAGCATGCATTTCACTTGCTAAAGGCAAAACTTAAGGCAGAAAGGCCCACAAAGAACAACTAAAGACAGCTGCAGTTAGAGCCTGGCAAAGCATCAGAAAGGAGAAAACCCAGTCTTTGGTAATGTTCATGGGTTCCAGACTTCAGGCAGTCATTGCCAGTAAAGGATTCTCAACAAAATATCAAAAATGAAAATTTTATTTATGATTATATCAATTGTCCAATTACTTTTGGTCCCTTGAAAAAAGGGGGGTGGCTACTCTTAAGGGCTGTAATTCCTAAACCCTTCCTCCAATTTGGATGTACATACCCTCAAATTAAACCTGAGAGTGTGCACATATCCATTATATAACTATAACTTGAATATGTTTTGGTAAATACCTGAAAAAAAACTACACATGTGCCTGTGTCCAAATATATCTGGACTGAACTGTATTTAAGAACTGTCAAGCCAGTGGAATAGTCAGATGGCGGGAGCCAGCGTCCAGAGCAGAGCCTTTTTTTTGGGTAGCAGCGGCGGCAGGCATTGTGATTGACGTTGGATCTACTTCTGGGGACATTCTTTTATTTTTCTTCTTTTCATAAAGGACTTATCAAAGATTGTCTCCTGTCTTTTTTCACACTAGTTTTTTTTTATTTGTGAATGGATAGCAGTACCATGTACCCCATACTCATTCACATGGGGGGGCCGGGATCTGGGGGCCCCCTTGCTAAAGGGGGCTTCCAGATTCCGATAAACACCCCGCCCACAGACCTCCACAACCACCAGCCAGGGTTGTGAGGAAGAGGCCCTTGTCCCCACAAGGTGCTTCGGGGGGGAAGGGAAGCTCCCCTGCCCCAAAGAACCCCCCCATGTTGAGGGTATGTGGCCTGATATGGTTCAGGAGGGGGGGCTCTTGCTCCCCCCCTTTCCTGACCTGCCAGGCTGCATACTCAAATAGGGGTCTGGTGTGCATTTTTGGGGGCCATTTTAAAAAAATTTGGCGTGGGGGTTACCCTCACAATCCATACCAGACCTGAAGGGCTTGGTATGGATGGAGGGGGGGACCCCATGTAGTTTTGTAAATAATTTTTTAAATTGCCAGCAATATTTTCTTTTACATTCAGCTATCAGTGGGGAATCCCGCCAACAACTGCAACATTGACGCATGGTTTTCACTACTAAAATACCGCATGACATGATAAAATAACTCATGCCGTATTTTAGTAGCGTTTTTTAGTGAATTCAAACTTTTTTCTTAAAAAATGCTGTGTGGTATCCTATGGCATACTCGGATACAGTAAGATACCGCTTAGTGAATTGTGCCCATAGACACAAAAACAAACATCTGCCTGTAGAAAAGCAGTGAATGTTGTAGCAGACGCTGTAGGTAGATGGTACATGTGGTAACACCAAGTAGTCTAAAACTCAACTCAAAAATGTCACATGCAATTACTCTACTTATTTTCTTTAGCAGAGGTGCCATTGGCTACCATTTTGTTTACTATAGGAATCAGAAACAGCAGACGCTCGCTTTACAAATCAAAACGGAGAACTAAGAAAGTAAAAAATTTGGGGGTGCTTATTTCAGAGGATTACAAAATGAGCAAACAGTGTGGCCTGGCAATGGGCAAAGCAAATGGAATTCTATGGTGCAAAACTAGAGGGAGCAGCAGGAGGAAGGAGGTCCTGATCCATTTATATAGATTTCTTTATCATACACCGGGGGACACAGAGCAGGCTACAATCATTACTATCAAGGTTATGCGCCACCTATACATGAATAGACACTGGCAGATCAATCAAACAGGAAGTCCTCCCTATATAACCCCTCCTACACAGGAAGTACATCAGTTTTTTGCTGGTAAAATGTATGTATGCATGGACTGTAAGGTGCATGGTCACCAATGTGCTGCATGTGCTCTTGGAGCATACTTGGAGGTCCGAAACAGTTCTTCTGTGAATCAAGGACTGTAATCGGATCCATTCGGAAAGCAGCCTGCGCGAGTCCCATCAAAGGAGTGGACGCTCAAGGAACAGCTGATGCGTTTCGAAGGGCGAACCTTCCTCATCAGAGCTTCAATGATGAAGAAGGTTCGCCCTTCGAAACGCATCAGCTGTTCCTTGAGTGTCCACTCCTTTGATAGGACTCGCGCAGGCTGCTTTTATCCTTAGTCCCTTTGAGAACTTACATGCATGATTTACTTCAGTGTTTGCGAGTATTATTCTGCAATTAATAAATTTTGGCTTACTGAGTTAATGTGCAAGGTTGGTGCGCTTCTTGTTTGGCTCCTGAGAGATAGCATGGACAAAGAGCAGTCTATGGCTGGATGATAATGTGTGAGTACTATCTGAGCTGCATGAACAGACAGTCGAGAGGCAGATGCACTGCCCTCAGGTCCAATGGACTCAGGGGGTAATATGGTGTTTGCATAGACCAGGGGCATCAGGTGTAACTTGGCAACTGTGTTTGTCTGGCATTGCAGCTATTCCTGGTGGCAGAGCTGCAGTGGATGAAGGCCATGTCGCCCTGAATGCACCTGATCTTGTTTGAACTCCGAAGCTAAGCAGGGTCAGTCCTGGTTAGTACTTGGATGGGCCAGGTGCTGTAAGCTTTTCCACTCCAGAGTCTGAGGCTGCTCAGTTTTGAGAAGTATCTCTGGCAGAAGATGGGATTAGTGCGAACAGTGATGGCCTCTGTCAATAACACATAGCTGTGTGTCAACTTTTTTTAAAGCTCATCAAGGGTTTCTGCGATTTGCAGTAAAGAATAGCCATTTTTGTTTTGGTGCACTGCCTTTTGGGGTGTGATGTGTAACGTGGATGGTCCTGTCAGGCCACCTTGTGTCCTTGGGACTTGATCATGGCTGTCCTTGCAGAAGCCACCTTTTGAACCAATTGAAGAAACTCCATTAGTCTTTTGACTTGGAAGGTGGCTTCTTTGCTTACGATCACTTTGGCAAGAAACATGTCAGAGCTGGCGGCTCTTTCATGTAAGGAGCTGTTCTTGGTCTTGCATCATGATCGTTGCATCCTCATCCATCTTTCTTGCCTAGAGTGGTTTCTAGTTTTCACTTGAATCAAGACAGTGCTCTGTCTTTTTTTTCCTAGTCCAGTCGGCAGTAGAAAGATTGTTGCATACTCTTGAATGTGCATTTCTGTGGTCAGGATTTACTTGAGTTGGGAGACACAGGCCAGAAATCCTGGTTTGTGCTGCCGGAAAGGAAGGTGGCATCCAGTTCAACTATTTCTCATTGAATCTGCCAGTTAATCATTCAAGCCTATGGTTTGAAGGGTAAGGTCCCACCCTTTTGGGTGATGAGCACACTCTACCAGGAGTGTGGGGGCATCTTAGGCTGGCCATACACTATACAATTTTCTGTCCAATTTCTGCCCAGTTTCCTTTAGATTTACCTTCAACGATGTAGGGTAAGGGCCTGACTAATTGGATACAATTGAAAGTGTTGTTAGGTTTGACCTCCTATTATATGGATTTTGGTAAATCTAAACCAAAAATCTCAAGAAAATTGTATGTATGGCCAGTCGTAGGCTATCAGGCATCAATGGCTCAGGTTTGCAAGGCAGCTACATGGTCTTTGGTACACACATTTACAAGGTTCTACTAAGTGGATTTTGAGCTACAGAGGATGCTGCCCTGGCCAGTGTGTTGCAGAAAAGGTCCTTCAACTGATGACGGTGTCTGGGATTTGTGTCTCCTTTCCCTCAAATGTATTGCTTTTGGACATACTAGATAGTAATAATTATAGCCTGCTCTGTGTCCAATGATGTATGACAAAGAAAATCTGATTTTATTTTCCTCCATACTTACCTGTGAAAAACATGAGTACATCATGGGACACAGAGGTTCCTCCACCCTTTTTGGAATGTCATTGCTTGCTACAAAACTGAAGTACTCCTGTGCAGGAGAGTTATTATAGGGGAGGACTTCCTGGTTGATCTGCCAGTTTCCATTCACCTATAGGTGGCACATAACCCAGATAGTAATTATAGCCTGTTCTGTGTCCTGGGATGTTCTCAAAGAAATGGTTTTTACAAGTAAGTATTTAGAAAAATCCAATTATTTAGTTTGACCTCTGTAGAACACATTTAGGGACATTTACTAAAACTGGAGTGTGCAAAACCTGGTGCAACTCTGCATAGAAACCCATCAGCTTCCAGGTTTTGTTGTCAAAGGTTAACTGAACAAGCTAAAGTTAGAAGCTGATTGGCTACCATGCACTGCTGCACCAGATTCTGAATCCAGTTCTGGAGACCTCACATACAAACTGATATTAATCATAGAACAAATCCAGAAACTGGGCTACAATATCATGAAATGTCTGAGATAGTATAATACATACCAGGATAGATTGCAGCATGATATGCATCTCGAGGAAAGAAGGGGAAGGGGGGGCATGACTGAAGCCTTTAAATACATTGAGGTCATGCAAGTTTGAATTCAGCCTAACAGAAAAAGGAGCAGTGTGCTGCTTGTATGAACTTGTATGTAGATGTTTCTGTGCATTATTTTATTTTTCATAAATTAGAACCCTTTTTTTAACCACGTAATTGCAGAATGAGTCAGAGGTTTACTGCTTGCTCTGCCCACTGATCACAGTGAGGTGCAGAGCTGAGGAATAAACACCACGTGACCAGTATATATAAAGCAGTAACTAAGGTACTTGGTATGTAGTGTATTACTCTATTCCACATGGGCAAGCATAAGGATTTGAGTTAGACAAGGGCAAAATTGTAATGGTTAGACAACTGGGTCAGATAATGTCCAAAACTGCAGCTATTTTGGGATGTTCCTAGCCTACAGTGGTCAAAGAAAGGAAAACCAGTGAACCAGCGACAGAATCGTGGATGACCAAGGCTCACTGATGCCCATGGGGGAGCAGAGGCTGGCCTGTGTAGTCCAATCCATAAACTATTGTAGTTCAAATTGCTGCAAAAGTTAATTCTGGTTCCTATAGAAAGGTGTCAGAACACAAAGTGCATTGCAGTTTGTTGTGTATGAGGCTATGTAGCCACAGACTGGTAAGGGTGCCCATGCTGACACATGTCCACACTCAAAAGCACATATAATTGGCACGTGAGCATCAGAACTTGATGAGCAATGGAAGGCGTCCTAGTTTGATGAATAACATTTTATTTCACATCATGTAGATGACCAGGTGTGTGCATCACTTACCTGGGAAGAGATGGCACCAGGATGCACTATGGGGAGGTTAGCCAGGGGAAGACATGATCTGCTACTGCTGGCTCGATGCAAGATACCGCAGCATACCTTCAGCGGTCTAGGGGAGTCCATGCCTCAATGGGTCACGGCTGTTTTGGCAGCAAAAGGGGAACCCTACGCAATATCAGGTGGGCAGTCATAATGGTATGGCTAATTCATGTATATTAACTTATCATACATGTCAAATGATGGTTACAAATTTAAGCGACACTTTAAAGGATGTCGAAGATACAGCTTCCAGTTATCATTAATGGTTTTTTCTTTTTTGTCATTTAAAGTACAAGTGCAGGTTCAAATATCCCCCAACCTTCTCTCCCTAAACTCAGATGCTCATACACCTCTCTCTGACGGCAGCCGGTTCCTGTAGTATTTACACTTCAATTCAGAAGTAGTCCAAACAAATTCCTTCACTAATACATAGTGTCTGTGTGCACTGTATAAACTGCTTGTTCCCATCCCACTCTGGTACAAAATTAAGTCGGGCTAAATGCTACTCAGAAATATATAAATTTACCACAAAATACAAAAGGCGGGGTAACTTTAATAGTGAGCTCAAAGAACGCAGCTTATAATGTTGAGTGTAAACCAACCAATTATAAATAGCAAAAAGAGTAGTAGTTGCAAGATGCAAACTACCAAAGTAGGTAATAAACACCCAAGCAATATAGCTCATATGTAAAATTACATATTTTTATTAATCCCATGTTTGGGAAAAAAAGAGCAATATCTGTGGATGGCGACACATACAATCACTGAACACTTATTAAAAATAATGAAAAGATAAGCAATCCGGATTGCAACATTATTATATTTCAGTGGTAATCACTTAAGACTGGTTAGTGATTATAAGCAGCGCTGAAATGTTTCATTAGAAACTATATGTGACCATGTAAACCATAGCCCTGTATAATTAGCATAATGCCTATGCATGTAAAATGATAGAAAAATGCAACAAGTATGGCTAGGCATACAGTTGCAAGAAAAAGTATGTGAACCCCTTGGGATTACGTGGAGTTTTGCATGAATTGGGCATAAAATGTGCTCTGAACGTCATCTAAGTCACAACAATAGAAGAACACAGTCTGCTGAACATAATACTACACAAACATTAGATGTTGCCATGGTTTAATTGCACATAACATGTAAACATTCACAGTGCAAGGAGAAAAAATATGTGAACCTTTGGACTTGATAACTGGTTGACCCTCCTTTGGCAGCAATAACCTCAACCAAAAATTTCCTGTAGTTGCAGATCAGACCTGCACAATGATCTGGAGTAATTTTGGACCACTCCTCTTCACAAAACTGTTTCAGTGTAGCAATATTCTTGGGATGTCTGGTGTGAATCGCTCTCTTAAGGTCATGCCACAGCATTTCAATCGGGTTGAGGTCAGGACTCTGACTGGGCCACTCCAGAAGGCATATTCTGTGCTGTTGCAGCCATTGTTTTGTTGAATTACTTGTATGCTTTTGGTCATTGTCCTGTTGCATCACCCATCCTCTGCGGAGCTTCAGTTGGTGGATAGATGGTCGTACGTTTTCCTGCAAAATGTCTTGATAAACTCTGGAATTCATTTTCCCATCAATGACAACAATCCGCCCAGGCCCTGAGGCAGCAAAGCAGCCCCAAACCATGATGCTCCCTTTGCCATGTTTTACAGTGGGGATGAGGTTTTGATGTTGGTGTGCTGTGCCTTTTTTTCTCCACACATTGAGTTGTTTGGGAAGAACACACAACACTATCTTGGTTTCAACTGTCCACAGTATATTTTGCCAGTAGTGCTGTGGAACATCCAGGTGCTCTTTTGCAAACTTCAAACGTGCTGCAATATTCTTTTTGTACAGCAATGGCTTCCTCCGTGGTGTCCTCCCATGTACTCCATTCTTGTTTAATGTTTTCCTTATTGTAGATGTGTCAACAAAAATGTTAGCATGTGCCAGAGATTTCTGTAGGTCTTTAGCTGACACTCTGGGATTCTTCTTTACCTCATGCAGCATTCTGCGCTGTGCTCTTGCAGTCATTTTTACAGGACGACCACGCCTAGGGAGAGTAGCAACAGTGCTAAACTTTCTCCATTTGTAGACAGTCTGTCTTACCGTGGACACATGAACATCAAGGCTTTTGGAGATACTTTTGTAACCCTTTCCAGCTTCATGCAAGTCAACAATTCTTGACCGTAGGTCTTCTGAGAGCTCTTTTCTGCGAGGCATGGTTCACATCAGACAGTGCTTCTTGAAACCAGTAAACCCAAAACAGGTGTGTGTTTTTTAAGGGCAGGACAGCTGTCAGCAACACATCCAATGTCATCACACTGATTGGAGTCAAGGTTGGCTCACTCCTGGCTCCAATTATCTCTGGGAGAAGTCATTAAGCTAGGGCCTCACATACTTTTTCCTCCCTGCACTGTGAATGTTTACATGTTATGTGCAATTAAACCATGGCAACATCTAATGTTTGTGTAGTATTATGTTCAGCAGACTGTGTTCTTCTATTGTTGTGACTTAGATGACGTTCAGAGCACATTTTATGCCCAGTTCATGCAAAACTCCATGTAATCCCAAGGGGTTCACATACTTTTTCTTGCAACTGTATATCATGATATATAAATGCTTCAGATGCGTGGGAACATCAAAAATAGGATGCAGGTACAAAAAATATCCGATTGTGGGATGCAGATGGATGAACACATGGAATTATACAGTGTTGAATGATTCATACTGTCCCATGATCTTTCAAAGCTTGAATACTGTGTGGTATAAATCATGAATTATTGTGGAAATATGTATATTATCCCGTAAGGGTATTCCTCCAATTAGGCATAGTAGTGAATATAAAGTACAGCTGAGAGATAGTTGAAAGACTTCAGGTGAGGTGTGCAATAGCATATGATGATGATTTGTAGTACACCACACTCACCACCATCATGTTGGCCGAGAGCCAGGCTGATTCCAGATAGTTGAACTCTCAATGTGCTGTAACTTTGCTGTCATATAGTAGATGAATGATGAATACACCACACAGTCCCCGTCAGGGTAATAATCAGACCTCATATTGTAAATTGCAAAGTATGCAGTGTTCCCTCTGGATCAGAAGGCATGTCGAGTGGCGCAGAATCTAAGACTGCTCTCACGTGGGACGTTGCTTCTGGGTGTGATGATGTCAGTACATTACATTGACGCGTTTCGTCTGCCAATAGGTGCAGATTTAAGAAACTACAAATCATCATCATATGCTATTGCACACCTCACCTGAAGTATTTCAACTATCTCTCAGCTGTACTTTATATTCACTACTATGTCTAATTGGAGGAATACCCTTACGGGATAATATACATATTTCCATGATACTTTATGATTTACACCACATAGTATTCAAGCTTTGAAAGAACATGGGACAATATGAATCATTCAACACTGTATAATTCCATGTGTTCATCCATCTGCATCCCACAATCGGATATTTTTTCTACCTGCATCCTATTTTTGATGTTCCCACGCATCTGAAGCATTTACAGTTGCAAGAAAAAGTATGTGAACCCCTTGGGATTACGTGGAGTTTTGCATGAATTGGGCATAAAATGTGCTCTGAACGTCATCTAAGTCACAACAATAGAAGAACATAGTCTGCTGAACATAATACTACACAAACATTAGATGTTGCCATGGTTTAATTGCACATAACATGTAAACATTCACAGTGCAGGGAGGAAAAAGTATGTGAGGCCCTAGTTTAATGACTTCTCCCAGAGCTAATTGGAGCCAGGAGTGAGCCAACCTTGACTCCAATCAGTGTGATGATATTGGATGTGTTGCTGACAGCTGTCCTGCCCTTAAAAAACACACACCTGTTTTGGGTTTACTGGTTTCAAGAAGCACTATCTGATGTGAATAATGCCTCGCAGAAAAGAGCTCTCAGAAGACCTACGATCAAGAATTGTTGACTTGCATGAAGCTGAAAAGGGTTACAAAAGTATCTCCTTGAGCCTTGATGTTCATGTGTCCACGGTAAGACAGACTGTCTACAAATGGAGAAAGTTTAGCACTGTTGCTACTCTCCCTAGGCGCGGTCGTCCTGTAAAAATGACTGCAAGAGCCCAGCACAGAATGCTGCATGAGTTAAAGAAGAATCCCAGAGTGTCAGCTAAAGACCTACAGAAATCTCTGGCACATGCTAACATTTTTGTTGACACATCTACAATAAGGAAAACATTAAACAAGAATGGAGTACATGGGAGGACACCACGGAGGAAGCCATTGCTGGCCAAAAAGAAGATTGCAGCACGTTTGAAGTTTGCAAAAGAGCACCTGGATGTTCCACAGCACTACTGGCAGAATATACTGTGGACAGATGAAACCAAGATTGAGTTGTTTGGGAAGAACACACAACACTATGTGTGGAGAAAAAAAGGCCCAGCACACCAACATCAAAACCTCATCCCCACTGTGAAACATGGCGGAGGGAGCATCATGGTTTGGGGCTGCTTTGTTGCCTCAGGGCCTGGACGGATTGTTGTCATTGATGGGAAAATGAATTCCAGAGTTTATCAAGACATTTTGCTGGAAAACGTACGACCATCTGTCCGCCAACTGAAGCTCCGCAGAGGATGGGTGATGCAACAGGACAATGACCCAAAGCATACAAGTCATTCAACAAAACAATGGCTGCAACAGTCCAGAATACGCCTTCTGGAGTGGCCCAGTCAGAGTCCTGACCTCAACCCCATTGAAATGCTGTGGCATGATCTTAAGAGAGCGATTCACACCAGACATCCCAAGAATATTGCTACACTGAAACAGTTTTGTGAAGAGGAGTGGTCCAAAATGACTCCAGATCGTTGTGCAGGTCTGATCTGCAACTACAGGAAACGTTTGGTTGAGGTTATTGCTGCCAAAGGAGGGTCAACCAGTTATTAAGTCCAAAGGTTCACATACTTTTTCCTCCCTGCACTGTGAATGTTTACATGTTATGTGCAATTAAACCATGGCAACATCTAATGTTTGTGTAGTATTATGTTCAGCAGACTGTGTTCTTCTATTGTTGTGACTTAGATGACGTTCAGAGCACGTTATGCCCAATTCATGCAAAACTCCACGTAATCCCAAGGGGTTCACATACTTTTTCTTGCAACTGTATATATCATGATATACGCCTAGCCATACTTTTTGCATTTACTATCATATTACATGTATAGTCATTATGCTAATTATACAGGGCTATGGTTTACATGGTCACATATAGTTTCTAATGAAACATTTCAGCGCTGCTTAGAATCACTAACCAGTCTTAAGTGATTCCCACTGAAATATATTAATGTTGCAATCCGGATTGCTTCTGTTTTGTTTTTAAATGTGTTCAGTGATTGTATGTGTCGCCATCCACGGATATTATTTTTTTCCCAACATGGGATTAATAAAAATATGTGATTTTACATATGAGCTATGTTGCTTGGGTGTTTATTGCCTACTTTGGTAGTTTGCATCTTGCAACTACTACTCTTTTTGCTATTTATAAATGCTGCTCAGCCATGGACAGGAGGCTTTGTATTTTATGAACGAATGCAAGGTTTCCTCTGAGGTTGCGATTGTGAAGTCATCTGCCTACCTCAGCCAACCAGGGGAAGCCTTATATTCATTCATAAAATGCAAGAGTTCCTGTGAATGGCTTAGAAGTACTCAGCCCAACACAATTTTGTTCTAGGAGTGGAACTGGAAGTCCGCATCCTGCTGATGGGCACAGCACTGTATACAGCTGATGCTACATACAGTTTATACAGCACATACAGCAGGCACATCTGTTAGTGATAAAAAGAATTCATTTGGACCAACTTTGTCAGAACAAACTAAAGTTCACCAAACCTGTAGTTAGGCTTTAGTGAAATGTACTCACACAACTGGAGTAATTCTGCATTCAAGTCTATATGAAGTAACCTTATTGCACTGCTCATGCAATAACTTCACACAGGCTTTAAGGGGACCATACTCCAATGGTATTGGTACTGCTTGTTCATGATCTTCACTGAAGAAATGTCTGAATGTAGGACGCAAAGGAACTGTCAAAGACAGGCAAGTGGACACACTGGTGTGGGGAGGGGGGTAAAGCAGAACTTCACCCAAAAGGGAAAGTTCCGCTTGTTTGCATCCCGCTTTGACAGGTACCCGCTCTTATTTCTGGGTAAGATAGCCGCGGCAATCTTTTGGCCCCTCCTCATTCCCCCCGGGACACACAAGTCCCAGAAGATTGCGGAACCAGTCACGCAGCTCACTACACCCAAAGCCGTTTGAAGAATCATCACAGGTGAGGACATCGCTGGATCCCTAGCCAGGTAAGTGTCCTTATATTAAAAGCCAGCAGCTACAGTATTTGTAACTGCTGACTTTTAATTTTTGTTTTGGGGTTATCCAAAGCTGAATATAGTCTTTAGATACTTCAGAATCATTATACGATAGTTTTTTTAAAACCCATTTACCACTTCATTTAAATGGGCAATAAAAGAGACATTTGGATTTTTTTTTTTTTAGAAATCATACTTACCTAGGTGGATGCCACATCTGTCTGCTGTCGGCTGAAATTGGGTCACAGGAGTCCAGAACAAACTGACAGATTAGCTTTAGCTGTACTTCTTTAAGCTCTCACAGATGGGCTTCTACAAGTATCCTGCCTAGATATTTGTTGCTAGTCGCCAAATGAACCTCCATGCATGCCTAACAAATAGAGGTTGTCAAACAGATATCTGATTTACAGCCCTCAAGAGGCTGATAGAAAAAGAAAAAAAGCATGTACCCCTATTTATAGACCTGTAATTTATAGGCATTTGTTCACGTCAGACAGGTTTTCCATTAAAGCAGGGCAAATGCAAGTCAAAGACACTTATCAAATTCTGAATGATCTCAGAAGCATCTCCAAAGAATCTATGGAGTCAAACACACTGGGAAAAGCTTTGTTGTGAAAAGAGGACTCCGCTACACACTGCAGGAAATCTCAACGCACGTTTACTGGAAAGCGATGTCCTGATTTGATATTATGTAAAATAAGACTACACCTATGAAAATACATTTCCTGTGATTTCATTCTATAGCAGCTAACCAATAAGCTAAAATTAAAGATTTCCCATTGCACTTCATTATGTATATATAATTTTATTTATTTTAACAAAATAAATATTGTTTTGTGTCAGTGGCCTAATCATTTTACTGTTTCACCCATTTGGTTTCACACTCACATGCAGCCCTCTCCTCTCCTGCGTGAGTCTAATTTTGGCACATGCAATCAGAAGGGTTGTAAGATTTAATATTCTAACCAAAGAAAATCCTGTGCTCCTAGAGAACAGGTAACTACAAATACACTGCAAAGGATCCTAGGTAAAGTAACCTTTAACGGTTATTAGTGACGAATGTGGATTACCCAGGATCTTTTGTCTGTGTGCTGAGCTTAAATCTCAGATGAGATTATAAATAGAATAACAACGACTTTTTGTTATGTCACCTATCCAGCATGTCAGTAATGTATCTGTTTACTAAGGGCTTGTTCTGTAGTCAAAAGTGGTATCCTGTGAAATAAAATCATCCCCCTACCCACAAAAATTCTACAATACAGTTAAGTAAAATTACTAATTTTTAAACCTTTGGTACACCAGAACAAAACAGTGTGGGCACTTTCAGCATCACAGCATTTTCAGAAAATGAGTGCTCAATGCCATTTCTTAAAGTGCACCCATCATGATAAATGGGGGCAAGGCTATTGCCAAATTCTTTTAGGAGCAGCCAGTGCTTTGGCTCTCATTCTTTTGGCTTCACCAGTACGTAACAGCTGCTGGCCACCTAAATGGTTACTCATGATCTGAATATTTGTTCTAGCTCATGATCTGAATAATTGTCCTAGGACTCACTCATGACACAATTGTGATGGCAGTGCATAAGGATGACAACCTGGGAGTTAGATGCTTCTATTAGTAATATGAAACAGCTACCAATGCCAGTGCCCACCTTTCTATTAAGACTGATTTTGCGCCATGGTAATTGTGGAAGGTCATCACATCTAATAGGTGCACTGGTGTCTCTCCATAGAACTGCCATTTCAAAACCATAAACTCCATAAATGGGAGGAACTTCCTTTACAAGATTCAGATTGATATAAAAAAAATGTAAATGTAGAAAGTATCTCTACACTTGCACATTCTGTGTTGACTGGTTAGGTAACAGCGACATGTAATTGTTGCTTACTTCTGTTCCAGTGTTGCATTTTTATGGCTTAGGGCTCGTACATTCAAGTCTTATCTTACAAGGTCCTGGGCTTTCTGATGGCTTCAACATAGCATGTAATACCAGTCACTGCTGGGACAATGCTGTGGTGGATGCAGTGGTCAAATACATTTTGGCGCTAGGCTAAAATTTCAAGTGAATCTGACTTGGCCTAAAAACTTTCTAAAGCAACAAGACTGCTGAAGTGTAGGCCCCTCATGGTTCTTGCAAATACCTGTGTTAGGCTTAAAATCAATTTTTGTGATTCCTTCTTGGAGCATAGGCTGAGGATATGCCTCAACATCTGACCACTAGATTCCTCCGACTCCCACTACCTTTCAATCAAATGTCAAAGCTTGCCTTTCCAGCTTGTGCCTTCGACAGAAGTCAATTAAAGCGGGGGCGGCTACACACTGATCACACTTTGGCTGGTCCCTGCTGAACCAACCAAGCGACTGAATTTCAATCAGTGTATGGCTAGTTCAACACAGGTGTTTGTTGGCACACCAAGGTGCCTGCATTTCAGTACTATGACAGTTGTGCCATTTCTATATAGTGGAGGCTTTTTACACAATGGGACTGCAAGCAAAAGGCACAGCAGTGATCAAACGACCCTGTCTGAATGAGGAGATATTCACAAATATGAGCCCTTAAATTCACTTATCAAGCATATCTGCCTCCTGATTGCCCTGGCTTAGTGAGTCAGTGTCCCTAGATTTCGCCACTTGCATGGTAAAGTCTTTTGACAAAGCTCAAGTAAAGCAGCTGGGGGTCAAAATGCAGGACATGGACTTTCAGCTTACAGTATAGTTAAAGGCAAAACTTTTTCATTTTAAATAGTACTGACAGAGTGAAGAAGGATTAGAACACCTGATTTTTATTGCTGCCTGTGTCTCCATTAGGAAGATTTACTCTATTTGGCCTGTGTTATCATCGAGAGTGAAAGTGAAAGAAAATCCTACGTTTTGGGTTGTCAACAGAACAGGAAGTGTGGAAGTCTTCCAATCGGGGCACTAGCTCTTGTGACAACCCCCAGGGATTCCTTCACGTTGAAGGGATTTTCTCTCACTTCCTATTTTGTCTATAGAGAAAGAACTGAAGGGAAATCTCCTCAATGTGACACAGATGGCAAAAGAAGAAAACACCTGAAAGGGGTTAGAACCCTCCCTTAGTTTATCCAAAATGAAAAAGTTTGGCCTTTAGTCCTACTTTAACTAACTGTAATAACAGAGGTATTACAAATGTACATATTTTGGCTGCCCAATTCCCTCTATTCTGTAAGCCTGGATGTACTACATTAATATAAAGACCTGGATCTGACCCCCAGCTATTGTGGTTCCATATTTTTGCCTGATTATTAAAAGTAAAAAAAAAAAAAACAAACTCTTTACATGTATAAAATTTACATTTAAAAAGGACATAACCTCACAACCAGCAGCCATAGCAAAAAGCTTCTGTTTACAAAGACTCTTTCTACAACACATTCTGTCAAGCGTTCCTGGAGCAATTACATGTCAGGCTCAGCCACTAATGAGAAGATATGGATAACAATCACACTGTTTCATGGTTCTCAATTCTTCAAATAACAACCTGGAAACCCCAGCACAGAGATATGTATGTATTATCTACTGTTCTCTGATTTGTATGAACTAAAAACAAAACTGCTAATGTTTAGCCCCATTAACATAAAATGTTTAATGGTTGGCGAGGTTACAGCAGCAATAAGCTGCCTTGTGTGAGTTCTGCAGTAACACCTTTTCTGGTCTCATAAAGCAAAACCACGGAGTAGAGAGGGATGTCCCCTGCGAGTGTGGATGAAGGAAGGTGGGGAGTGCAGAAGGAAGGAACAAGCAGATGCCACTTCAGTGGAGGCCCTTGTAAGCATCCAGGTTGAATGCAGTGTCCAGCAATCTCTTCAGTTCTGTGGTGTGGGTTTTCTTGTTGCCAGTGGCGGGAGCAGCTGCAGGTTCTCGTCCAGCATACCTGGAGCATAAAATAAAACCAAGAGGTTTAATAAGACACACACTAATTGCCCATACACAGTGTAGGTTCTCATTTTGGAGGAAAATGCAGTATCTGAATGCCAGTGTGGAACCACTATGAAGTCCATTATATGACTAAGTCTACTTATTTCACTTTAGTATAGAAGCAGCTACTTTATGCATTCAACTAGTGACATTACTGTGCCATGATGGGACTGAATCTGTGGAGTGCTAGATTTCCCTGAGTGCATCAAATATCCTAAATGGGTATGCTGGCAAAAGTAGAAGTTAATCAGGTAGGCTGCATTTCCAGGAGCCAGGGCCACAATTTGGGACATGTTTGTTAAAAATCCAAAAGAAAAGGAAAAAACAACAAAAAAAAAAAAAAAAAAAAAGGGAAGGGAACATCAGGAACAAATTTTGTTTGCAGCATATGTTTATAGCTGAAGCATTTTGGCAGTTCTAAGGCCCCTCTTTGTGAGGACATGAGCAATGCTGAAAATAGAGAAGGATCTGGATGAATAAAAATCACAAAAGGAGCGAGTTTAGGAACAATATGTTGCAGGGAAGGCAGAAAAGACTGCTCCAGTGTAGAGAAAAAAAAACATGGCTGTCCCAGCATATTAAATTCTCAGCATTTTAAATATTTTTACTGCACATAAGTAAAAATTGTCACCCAACCAACTCCTCCACCCTGCCGATCGCAGATAATTTGGTAAGTCAAACATTTCCACATATGTGCAATAGAAGGATTGAGATGCTGAGATTATGTAGTCGATGCAGCTACAAAATTGTATTGAGATACTGGAGGTGGACAAGACAAGCCTCCAACAGACACTGCAGTCAACATCAGGTTGGAATAGCCTTTTGTGTGGTACATTTTCCTATTTTGGATCCATTCTGCCAAACTGCAATTTTAGCAAAGTCCTAGCCCTAGAAAGCTTGAGGCGAGTTGGATTGTAAACAGATGCGACATATGATGAACTACTACGTTGGCATGCCTCTTTTTATACTATTGGATGACTGTGTCATGGGGCACTTAGCAGAACAGCCATGTTGTGTGCTACTTTGCCCTTCAGTTAACTAGCTTTAACAAAATCATATGAAGGCAGTCAATTTGTGTGTTGTATGTACAGCCCATCAATTCACAATAAACTAGTGATAATATGATGGTATTTGTCACTTTGCAGTTCAACTATTTTCTGTGCTGTGCTAAAACTTTACTTTGTTAATTAGGATTACTAATACTACTGTAACATTACAACAGTGACATCACTAAGGCAATGTATTCTGCTATAGTGACATCACCAACTCCTGCTACAGTGACACCAAATCCAAAAATTACAAGCATATTTGTTCTCTCTCCCATGCTACAGTTAGTTATATATCTGCTCCTTGTTATATCATAGACTACATCTGTTGAAAGGCTGAGCAAGCACACAAAAGAGCTTTCTTTTCTGTACATGAGTGACAGGTAAACTTTGAGTGAAACTTATAATGTAAAACCTATACAACTATTATAAGTTAAAGCAGGCACGAATTGCTGTCTGCAATTGCATTTTCTTTTTAATATTCCAAACCCAGGGGCACTAAATGTGCAAACTACCCCCATATCTCAATGCAATATGTACACATTATTTACCTATGGTGGGATGGGACCAAGGTTTTTAAAGCTATAAGGTTTAAAATGTGTGTACTGATTGAAGGTTTGTGCCCTGGGGCACTTAGGACAACACTTGGTGATTATGAAGGTTTTACATTACAACACATGCCGTTTATAAATTGGTGAGGCACAGCAGTCCTCTTTAGGCACAGGAAGTCTCTGCACTCACCAGACAGGTTTAGTGCGGTGTATCGTGGTGCGTAATCTTGGCTTTACGTAGTCATAATAACCCTGATTCTTGTGTTCCTCTTGACACCAGGCAATCTCTGCATTAGGATACTTGTTCACTTCCTTCTCCAATAGGTCGAAAGGGAATGGAGACAGCTAGAGAGGTGGAAATTATCAGAAAGTTATACATGGCATTTCAAGGGAAAACAGAGTGAGTTTTTGTAAATTTTTATAGATTCAGAAGTTTATACACTGATGTTTTAGATCTGTTTATGTGTTTCATATATTTTTTTCATTTCTGTAAAATCTGGAATTCCCACCTGTTGATTGTTTCTGCAGGCTGAAAGACTCAACAGGTCACTACTAGCAAAAAGCAAGGCAACTGTGCACCAACTCTAAAGCTGGGTATACAATAGTAGAATTTTGTTTGACATTTTTCATTGTAAGAACAGTCTATTTTTCATTAGTGGGGTCAAATTGATACCCGGTCTTGATTTCAGTGAGGAGAAAATTCAAAGGAGCAAAATGGAAATTATTTTTCAAATGTACAAATTTCTAACAGTGTATGTGGTTTTCATTTGGTAAAGACCATTCATTCCAGAATCGAAAAGAAAACAACCTTTTGAATTTTCGTAGGGATATTTGTACAAATTTTTGTTCTAAAATCTACTATCGTATACCCAGCCTATCAGTCCCTGTTAGTAATTTGAATTCCTGCAATTCATATACACTATACAACCAAAAGTATTGGGACACCCCTCCAAATCATCGGATTCAGGTGTTCCAATAACCTCCATGGCCACAGGTGTATAAAATCAAGCAGTGATACAGACTGCTTCTACAAACATTTGTTAAAGACTAGGTCGCGCTCAGGAGCTCAGTGAAATCGTGAAAAGTGTGGTACTGTGATAGGTTGCCACCTGTGCATCTGTCGATCTGTTAAATTTCCTTGCTACTAAATATTCCATGGTCAACTGTTAGTGGTATTATAACAAAGTGGAATCAACTGGGAACAAAAGCAACTCATCCATGAATTGGCGGGCCACGTAAAATGAGTGGAGTCAGCGAATGCTGAAGCGTACAGTGCACAAAAGTCACCAACTGTCTGCAGAGTCAATAGCTACATACCTCCAAATTTCATGTGGTCTTTAGAGATTAGCACAACGAGTACAGAGGTTCATGGAATGGGTATCCATGGCCGAGCACCAGCATCCAAGCCTTAGATCACCAAGTACAGTGCAAAGTGTCGAAAGTAGTGGTGTAAAGTACGCCGCCACTGGACTCTAGAGCAGTGAAGGCATGTTCTCTGAAGTGACAAATCATGTTTCTCTGTCTGGCAATCCGATGGACCTGTCTGGGTTTGGCGGTTGCCAGGAGAACGGTACTTGCCTGACTGCATTGTGCCAAGTGTAAAGTTTGGAGGAGGGGGGATTATGGTGTTGGGTTGTTTTCAGAGGCTTGGCCCCTTAGTTCCAGTGCAGTGAACTCTTAAGTCGTCAGCATACTAAGACATTTTGGACAATTTCATGCTCCCAACTTTGTGGGAACAGTTTGGGGATCCTGTACCAACATGACTGCACATCACTACACAAAGCAAGGTCCATAAAGACATGGATGAGTGAGTTTGGGATGGAGAAACTTGACTGGCCTACACAGAGTCCTGACCTCAACCAGTAGAACACCTTTAAAATGAATTAGAGGAGAGACTACGAGCCAGGCCTTCTCGTCCGATATCAGTGCCTGACCTCACAAATGTGCTTCTGGAAGAATGGTCAAACATTCCCATAGACACTGCTAAACCATGTGGAAAGTCTTCTCAGAAGATATGAAGCTGTTATAGCTGCAAAGGGTGGGCCAACTTAATTTTGAACCCTGCGGACCAAAACTGGACTGCCCTTAAAGTTCATGTGTGTGTAAAGGCAGGCATCCCAGTACTTTTGGCAATATAGTGTTCACAACAAAGGCTATTCACTGTATAGCGGTAAGTTGCCTCAGTGAAAACATGCATGAACAGCTTTGTGATTACTACCTAGAAGTGGTAATTCTCAGCAGTGACAGAGGTCGAGAAAGCCTTGAAATGTGAGACTTTGCAAGTGGATGGATAACCAAGCTTGGAAAGTCTTGATGTTGAAGTTGAGGGAGAGAAATGAAAGAGCCGTTTGAGGGTTAGAAGGGAAGAAAGCCTGGCAGTCTACTCCTAAGGCATCTTTCAGTGGAAGATGGGTGCTCTTGCCACCAGTGACATCTTGATAAGAACATCCAGGGCTGAGTGGAAGAAGTGCTGTCCGTCATACAGGTCAAACATTTCTTACAAGAGAACTCCACAGTGCAGCATTTTAAGCCAAAGTGCCCAAGGCATATGCACTGACAGGAGACACATGCAAGAGAGACGATCATCACAATTGAGATTTCACACTACAACAATCTGCTCCATGCATTCAACGAGCAAAAGATCAACAGCAGCAGTGGTTAGATTATGTTTTATGAATCACAACCAACACCAGGTGTAGAGTTCTGGAAAGGGCCTGCAACCACTTACCAGTTGGGTCCTTAAAGTGGTTGTAAAGGCAGAAAGGCATTTTATGCAGTGAAGTAAAAAAACCTTCAGCATGCAGCCTCCTCGAGCAATGTGCACGAGAGCTGAGCTGTCTCGTTCCTCATTATCTCAGTGACAAGGAGCAGGGGGTGGGGCTGAACCCCTTTTTATGTGTGTCTTATGGAGCTGTGACAGGGGACCCCAGAAGAGGAGGATCAGGGTTGCTCTGTGTAAAATCATTGCACACGGCAGGTAAGTATATTAATTAAAAAAAAAAAAAAAAAAGCTTTACAATCACTTTAAACCCTTTGAGGACCAAGGGACGTATTTGTCCCATGTTTTTAATTGCGTGTATCATCTGATTAAGAACTTAAAACTCTTTTTTTTTTTTGGTTTGAGTAAAAATATTAGTTCTTATCAACAAACAACAAATGGATCTAGCTTTTTGCCAATTATTTCATGAAATGGCTTAATTACAGCAACTGAAGTGTACGAACTTTAAAAACAAAAAAATTGAGTCTTTTGGCGTTCCAAAATCTTACGGTCCTCAAAGGGTTAAAAGCAAGTGCATTTAATACCAATATAGTATTCAATTTAAGGAGGCATGGCCAGATCCACAGTGGAAACGGACCCTCTCTGAACAAAATCAGCACCAAATGAATACAAAGCCAGCAAGCACTGATATAAGCAATGGGCTAATCTTCTAGCTTTAAGATGAGCCAGCACAGACTATTTTTTCTTTTTGGAGTAATAGCAGAAGACTGCAACTCCTCACCATTAAGCACACCTGACAAGGATGTGAACAATCAAAGTCTCAACTCAGAAGCAGGAACGGCTGAAAGGAAATCTGAAACAGAATCTGCTGGAAAGTGAACAGGAGCTCGCTTGTAGCATCTGCAATGTTTAGAGACAGTAAACAACTGGTAATATGGGTCGAAAGGTTCAGCATGACTATAGTAAAAACCTTAGGCAAGAGCACAGAGGACCCAGCCCCAACTGAGGGAGCTATGGAGGACTCAGAGGAGGAGAGAGTCTCTGAAATCAGAAGGTAGCATAGCTTCAGGCTGGGGGGAGGGAGAGAATGTTCACTGCACACAAGTTTTTTACCTTCATGCATAGAATACATGAAGGTAAAAAAACATGAGCTTTTACAATCACTTTAAACTGCAGAGGAATCAGAGTGTATATATCAAGCTGCAAAGGTAGCGGAGGGGGGTGTACTGCCCAAGATGCAATGGAGGTGCCCTGCACCTGAGTACAATGCCCATGGTTGTGGCGCACTTGTTCGAGATTAACGGGTTAAAAAAAGGCGACGAGGAGGGGATATAATGCCTCCTCACCCCCTGTCAAACGTCCTGATCTGAGCACACAACACTCTTTGGAGGGCACGATACACAAAACAGCAAGCACTAAGTCAGTCTTCAGAGACAAGCCAAGTTCATAGGCAATGAATGGATGTTGTATGGTTTAAAGACCAGGACTGAGGACAAATCAGACAATCTCCAGTTGCAGTGTAAAGAGGAGTTTTGATGGAAGAAAACTGCTAGAAAAATCATGTTCATCTTTAGAACAGTGGAGGTAAGGAAATTACATCCATGATACTAGGACACTAGCAAAAAACTGAGGAATACTGTCAGTAAGAGGTTATACCTTGGGTTGGCCTACTGTTTGTTTGCCAATGTTCAGTTCTCCTGTGGAAGGCAGTATAACTCAAAGGCGAGTAAATTACTTGTCCCACAATGGATAGGAAAGTAAAGTACATTGAGACACTTTTTTTCTCCATGTAATTAGATGGGAAAAAGAACTTTGGATGTTTTATTTCCAATATCTGGTTTAAATATCCACTGGTTAATAAAACACATGAGAAGAGCATATGTGTAATATAAAAGTAGAGTACAAATAAAAACAGCCCTCTTTGAGAAAGATAGGTGCTTATATTAAAATGAGTCATACAAAGCACTGTGATGCTGTCTTCTGGGAATCTGATTGATGTCAGTCATAGGAAGATTGCAGGCTTAGGGTGGAAGGTTACCATCTTAATCAACATTAACTATTTTTAATTCTTATGCTGCTAGCATTAGTAAACAGATAGGAAAGTATATTACATTAACCTGTTTTAAACCTTTTTATTTTTATTTTTTTAACATTTCTTAAGTTATTTCCTGGTTTCCAGGCCTAGGTAAATCATATCATACATCCCAGGTGCCTTTAGGAGGGGAGGAGGGGCTTTCTCAGCTAAGCACACACTCCTTCCTCCATGGACTCCAAGAAGTAAATGCTACATGAATCATCTGCCATAACTCAACATTTTGACATACCTTCAGGGAAGGGTGCAATGCCCTGAATGCCCACTGTCTGAGATCGGAGCATTGTACTAATCTCCGTACCGCTGTCAAACTCAGATCAGCAAGTGAGTCTCTACAGCCATTGCGTCTCCATTAACTTCCACTGGCTGACCATAGGCAGCACAATGCTCCAGACGCATAAAACAATGGGCATTGCATGCCGAACAGACCCCTGTGCCTGTGTCAATGAGCCCTAAGACTTTATGGGGAGGACTTAAACTGTAGAATTCAGATTCAGGATGCAATTACTATACGAGTGGATCCATTAACAACAAACCATATATAGATCAAGGTAAACAGGTGACATTGTAACCATAAGTATTACCGTAGATCTCTCAATGGAAAACTTTCCTTGTTGGAATGACTATCATCAGTTTTAAAGATCTGATTTTAGGACATGCAAGTGTTTCATTTATATTATTGAAACTCTAGGAATTAAATTATTTGGGGTTTGGAGTGTGATGGATTTAAACACGCCATATAGGTGAGCATTTTTCATTATCTTGTACATTTTTATTTTTATCATGGAGTTCTGAAGTGAGGAGAAAAACACAGACACAGAAGCCCAAACAGAAGGGAAGGCTCATTAACACCATAACACCAGCACTGGTGCATAATGTGAATGTGCTGGCATGCTTTTTTAACTCAAGCTGCAATGCATTTTTAAAGCTAAAGTCCAGGAATTAAAAAAAAAATAAAAATAATACTCTTGCTGTGTGAATCTCTGCACTGCAAGAGTTTAAATGCTCATTAAATTTAGGGGATAAAGAATAAGATGTATTACTTTACTTCTTGTGTCCTGAAGCTCTTCTCTGCATCTGCTCAAGTGTAGTCCCTCTACAGCTCATTTACAAATCAGGGCTTCCTTTGTAGTGCTGCACCATATGGTACACAATTTATGACATATATTCTTTTGAGGTAAAGGATTTGGGTGCTAGCAGCTTTGCTATGGTAGAGTTCATTCATTTAGTGCAGGAGGAACCACTACACCAATTACTTTTTGTAAGGGTAATTTTTTTGGTAATTCCCATTGTTGAGTACAGTTTTACCATCTGCAGCACATGGAGATGCATCGCAGTGTGTTGGATATGCACTATGCAAAAATCCTACAGGTACTTTTTTTTCCCTCCCCAGTGTACACCAACAAAGTGTGCTGTATGGACTGAAGCCATAGGGCATAAGGCTATTTGCCCTGTCCTTCCTCTAAAATTGCTTTGGCAATGCAGTCCAACAATGATAGTGTGAATGAGCCCTAACACCAAATAATCATTTCAGAAACGCTCTCACCTGCTCCACACGAGTAATAGCCACTTCAGACTCCATTCCTCTGGTGCTGCGCTCTTTGGTCAGTTCATAATATATTTTGCCTGTGCAGAAGACCACACGTTTCACCCCAGTGGGGTTTTGGGAAGCAGGTCCGGCATCTGGGATTATTCTTTCAAAGTGAGTGCCTTCAGTAAAAGAGTAGAGAACACATTGCTAAAGGCTACTGCTACAGGATTTCTGAACAAAGTCAGTTTTGCAGTGGAAAAATATTACTTTCACTATTTCACCTTGGTTTCAAAGATGCACTCCACCTACATTTGATATTTCAGTTATATGTCGCTGATGACAAACTGAATTACATGATGAATACTTATCTCTTAATGACCAAGCATTGCTTGCCCAAACTTTTAGTTTTCCCACCTGCTGTAGCTAGTGTAAAGCCAAGAAGTTGGGTCACGCTACCCTGTTAGATTTCACATAATGTTTAATACCAGGGGACTCCAGCTGTGAGATTGTGATGTAATTTTAGCTTTGTGGATGAGGGTGGAAACACAAATAGCTGCAAGTAGTTTCAAAGCTAGAATGAAATTCAGAAATGTTCTGGTCCCCACCAAAATCTAAAATGGAGTTTGTGGAGGAGTTAGGTTTAAAAGGCTTCTGGTCTAGTAATAGTAACATAAATACAGTAATTTATTTAATAATTTCATTAATGATCCTTTTAAATCTGCCTAGCAGATTTACAGTCATGAGTGTACATCAAGAGCAGTCATTGATATCACTGGGCCACTGCTATTTAAGTGGCCATAGACAAGTAAACGTCCCACAGATACTGCATGTCCATCCCATAAACTGTGCTGTACAGAAACTGTTACAAATTTTTGGGCAATTCCAGTTCAACACAAAAAGAAAAAGATCATCTTTAGTTAAGTTATCTGAAAAGAATGTGCATTAAAGTATATCTGAACCCTTACCTTGTAAAACAACCCAATAAATTTAAAATAGAAATTCAAGGCAAAATATTTGTATATATAAAAACATTATTAATTCCTTTCTTCTTCTTTTTTTTTTTTAATAAGTGATCACATAATTTCTTGTTTTCAGTTGCATTAGGGTATTGGAAAGGTGTGGGTGGAGAAACAGTGAATGGCTGTGCAGAGGGGCATGTCAGCACAAGACTTGGCATTGTGAAACAAGCAGGCTGTGCTACCAGCACAGCCAGAAAACTGACCACGATGCAATGGATGTGCTTTCCTACCTATCATGGTCAGTTTACAATAGGAAGTCAAGGGGCCTAGCAGGATGACCAGGAATTTCACACAAAGGAAGCAATGCAAAAAGAACAGGATACATTTTAATACAAGTAAACAGTTCAACAGACACATATCAGAAAAATGAAATGTTGGGGTAACATGTTCTTTAATACTGCTGCCTGATTAGACTGACTGACTAGGGTTGGGCCTGTGAACTGCAAAAACTAGGCGGTGCTTTATCGACTGTAGAAGGGATGACTTCATTGAGTAAAAGCTGTACTGTTTTCTGGCTTTAACAAGCCATAACCAGCCTAGCACCTTCAGTAAGAAAAAAAAGTGATAAGTTTGAGAACAAAGGCTTCCTGTGATTAGGTCTTCATTGGAACTGCATCTAATTAAAGATGAATTGCACTCAAACAGCTAATTACACACATGAAATACATATGATGGAGCCATTTTACATGCCAAAGAATTTCTGTCTATGCAACCGAGATTTACACAGCTCCATCAAACATCTGACTGGCTTCCACTCCAGCCCTTCCCCTCCTAATCTGAGTGCTGCTGTACAGGAAATTGCAAGAGGCTAATACCAAGCCTCCCTGGAGTTTAGCTTAAATAATATATATTGTTCATTTATTACCTAGTGAAGCAGTGGACCAAACAGTGTCAAATACAGACAGTAGCCTTCTAAATATATGTAACAATTGTACCTGCATCCATTTCACCAGGGTTAAGCACCACTTGGCTTCTATGAATGAATGCACTATACAAGCTATACAGACGTGTCTTTAACCAGTCAGTGCAAGCCTTGGTAGTGACATTTGCTCATTTGATTTCACCAGTGCTCAGCAAGGTGAAGAAAGCAGGTCAGCAGAGTAACCCTTTTGGCTGACATCAGTGCCCATAACCAATATTCCATCACTACATATCACTGATCTATATGTCATGTCTATAATCATATCATAATACATGTGGAGCAGGTGTAGATGGTAACTTAAAGAGGCCTAATTTTGAATACCATGTCATGAGTTTAGATTTAATTCTGCTGTTAATATGATGCATGCTTCTAATGTATTCTGTAATGGTTAGATATTCAATGTCTTTATTGTTCTATTGCTTGTTGCTTGTAAATACTAATACAAATTGCCTTTAAAAAAACTCCAAAACTTGCAGCAGAGGATAAGTACTTGGTCCTGGGTACCTTTAGCAGCAATCTGACCACTTCTTAAAACTTTAATTTCCTGTCTGTACTAGCCCATGCTCCTTCCTATACCCCTGCTGCTATATATGTACTCTATGTAGCAGATTATCAGGAGCCTGCACAGTTACATGTTGGCAATGGTAGGACTTCAGAGGAGATCAGTGATTTGTTACCTGTGCACCCATAAAAGAAGTGCTAGCTCGAGAAAAGTCATTAATGCACACAAAGGTAACCTAAGCAGAAGTTGACTGTGATATATGCAGAATGGAGGAGGTGTTACTGCTGGCACTATTCAGTATTCTGCTGTATGCCAGTTCCTACTATCAGCCTCTCTGCCCTGTCCTCAGATAAATGAAAAGTTGCTCAGTGAGCCTTAAAACCTGAATAAATCAGACACAGATATACTAAACTTTGATCTGACAGCTCTGAGTCTGCTGATGTCACATCAGGGTTGGTGGCACCTGGCAGCAGTCTCAGGCCTGTTCAATGTGATGACATCATCAATAATTTTAAAGATATTAAATGCACAAAACAAGATAATTTGACATATACCTGACAGATAAAGCTTTCATAACCTAAAAGATGCAGCTTTTCATGCCATCACTTCTTAAAGCTGATCCCCATCCGGTTTTTATAGGTTATGTGCATGTTGTTAGACAGGCAGCTACATTCTAATTATTAGATTACTGCCTCCTATACTGGCAAAGATCAACATATACTGTATATTCTAAGTGATCACTTGGCACCTTTGTGTTATCTTGGATAAAAGCTGGAATTCCTCCATAACATTAAAGAGAGCTATCAAACTGCATCTTAAATGCAGTTTTAAATTGTGTTTTAAAACATATGGTTGAGATTGTCATGGTAAGTGGTTTCTGAGACGATTTTACGATGCTGAAAATAAAATAGGTCGTCATCCCTCTTTACCTGCCAGCATGTCATCAAAACTTGACCTTGTTTCAGGGTGACGAAGAAGAGACTTTGGAGTGAAGACAATCAGCTGTATGGTGGAAAAATATATAAAGGATCAGAAGCAGGATTATTAAAAAATACAGCAACATCACACAACTTAGTAGCCTACTGCTAAACCTTTATTTTTTTATTTTTATTTTTTTTTATAAAGATCCTTTAAATCTAGAATAAAATATCCACACAATTTTATGCTCTTCTTTGTTAAATGCACAAAATGTAAACTGGTTAATGATCATTTTTCAATGATAATGCAAGTTCCCCTTGTTTACCCCCCCCCCCCCCAAATTATCATATAAAGTGCTGTTTATAACACCGGACTGCACCTGAGCGTGGCAGAAAAGGAGGCATTACAAAGATACAGGTGAAAGGTGCAATGTGCAAAGGTTTTATAGACAGTGGCTAGTGGGCAACATGTGGGTTAAATGGTTAACGCTCATGTCTTGCAACTCAAAGGTCTTGTATTTTTTCACAGGATACCTAATCTGTATGTTCTCCGTGTTAGTAAGGCCAGATCCATACTATGTGTTGCGTAATGCAATACGTTTCTGTGCATTAAGGCATGCTGTGCAAAGGCAGGCCATCCATTTTGAATGGGCTACCTGTTTTAGATACAAGTCACATAAGGCCAGGGAGTCGGTCTTGTGGCACCAGAGCTTTTTGCCCTCTGTGTATTTGAAATCATATCTTTACATTTTTATTTCCTTTGGGATGTTGGTACGGTGTAGGTCTGATTTTCATACATTTATCTGACAAGGTGTTAACCAGCTCACCGGTTTACGGAAAGGTAGTAAGATCTGTCTGCGGAGAACGTGGAAAAAATTGGCAGGAGTGGAGCAATTCACAACAATCCAGTTGCAGTCATAAAGCTGGCGGACAGCAAAATCGTCGGAACTTTTCTGTGTCGGGTAGAAAAAAAAACCCTATGAATTTAACTTTGATTCCATATGCATTTCAAAAGCTCAATAAAATTTCAATATACAGCCTTACATAAAAGACGACTTGTAAAATATAAGTATTGTGTTGTTCAGTAGGATTGAAAGCAGTTGTGAGGTGGTGCAACAACCTGTAACAGCTAATAGACTTAAAGTGATATTAAAGGCAATTTTAAAAAAAAAAAAAACCCAAACATGTCATATATAGCTACTCTGTGCAATGGTTTTGCAGAGAGCAGCCCCGATCCTCCTCTTCTCAGGTCCCCAGCTAATACTCCTGGCCTCTCCCTCCTTCTGAGTGCCCCCAGAGTAAGCAGCTTGCTATGGGGGCTCCTGAGCCACTGCTCTGCGTGACCATGCATAGAATGCATGAAGGCAAAAAACCTTGAGCCTTTACAACCACTTTAAACGAGTACAGAGAGAGTACTCCCAGCTGAATCCTGGCTGTAGTCTGTTTTGAAGATCATATTTTCAGTAGTGTGGCTCACACAGTAAACTCAACAGCCAAATGTCAGCAGTGTCCTGCATTATTCAATATCCCACCTAAATCCAGCAGAAACCATCAATCCCACATCTAACCGGTGTAATATAGGAAGCCCTTTTCATGCTTCTTTACTTAATGTGATCTAAGGACCCACGTACTTGTTTGCAGGAGAGTGCATAACCTCATCATCTGTTTTCCTGTAATAGTAACACAGGAAGTGGCTTTCTGTCTTTTTTCTCAGAACACATTAACACTCACCATACCAATATATTACAATTCCCATTCCTCAAGAAATTTTAAAACAGATATTGGCCCAAGTTATTAATGAGAAAGACTTACAGGCCACTCATCTGGATCATCATTGCACATCTGAAGGAATCGTTCAGGTCTAGCAGAGGAATGTTCTGGACCCTAAGACAGACAAGAAGGAGAGAGTTCTAAATATACACTTTACAATCAATAGACAATAAGCTCTGCAAAAGGAAAAAAAAATCTAAAATGATAAATCAATATTGACACTGCTTTGACAAGTATGTTGTTCTTACCATGCCCTCCATGCCATGTGGTAGCAGCAATACGATTCCATTCTGTCGTACCCACTTGGCCTGTCCTGGGCAGATGAACTGATCGATGATACACTGAGCAGTGTTATGAAAGTCTCCGAACTGGGCTTCCCAAAGTACCAGTGCATTGGGGCTTGCCATAGCAAAGCCAAGCTCAAATCCTAAAGGGAAAGACCAGAAATGTGAGATCAAAGAGGACATCTAGATTTACCAACATAAAGAACATATTGCTGAAGCTATTCAGCCTTTATATACAAATTCCAAATTTCATGATACCTAATCTGTACAGATCCAGCCCATCACTGGTACCTGTGTATGCTTCCCAGATCCCTTACTCTAGAACCCCTTAACAAATTACTTAATAAAATGGTTTAACGTTCATGCCCAATCCTTGTAATACTACTATAAGGCTGACATTCAATGTACTCTTTTTAACTGCCTGTCAATGTATTGTTGTTATTGCCATTTAAAAAAAGGAAACTACTAAGGTTTTTTTTCCCATGTACTGGCCTGTGTATAATTAATTAGGGGGGTTCCATCTCTGCTAGGGGTGTCCCTCCTTTAAGATATTCAGGTCTATTTTTATATAGTGCCAATATATACAGCTCCCAACTGCTGGCTACACAAACTTTATTCCATATTTACTAGGAAAAAAACCTAACCAAGAAAACACTTAAAAAAAATACTACGCATCTCATTCACACTAGCCACAGTCATGTGGTATGAACATGTTTGTGAGCTGTGGTGCCATTTATTTGGTATGTACAGCAATGCACCCACATTACATTGAAGTCCGTATATTGCAGTGCACTGCAAAAAATGCAGCAGGGCTGATAGTTTTGTGCATTCAAGTGTGTTACGGCCAATTCACTTTGAATGGGATATCCAACTTAATGTGACTCAATACACACAACCGTATGTGTGGTGGCGCAGTGCATCCTGATGTAAATGGGTCCTTAAACATAACACTTTAGATCTGAAACTCTTTTTGTTTTAGGTTCTAATAGGGCTCTTCATATACAGTATCAAAAAGTACAACCTGTTTAGTGCTGGTTCACATATATGCAGATTGGATGCGGTTTGAACTTATGGTGCCTGTTCACATACACTATAATGCCAAAGGTATTGGGACACCCCAAATCATTGGATTCAGGTATTCCAATCACCTCCATGGCCACAAGTGTATAAAATCAAGCACCTAGGTATGCAGACTGCTTCTACAAACATTTGTGAAAGAATGGGTCGCTCTCAGGAGCTCAGTGAATTGAAGTTTGGTACCGTGATAGGCTGTCAACCGTGCAATAAATCCATACGTATAGTTTTCTTGTTACTAAATATTCCATGGGCAACTGTTAGTGGTATTATAACAAAGTGGAAGCAACTGGGAACAACAGCAACTCAGCCACAAAGTGGTAGGCCACGTAAAATGACAGAGTGGAGTCAGCGTATGCTAAAGAGCACAGTGCAGAGAAGTCGCCAACTGTCTGCAGAGCCAATAGCAAAAGATCTCCAAACTTCACGTGGCCTTCAGATTAGCACAACAGTGCACAGAGAGCTTCATGGAATGGGTTTTGATGGCCGAGCAGCTGCATCCAAGCCTTATATCACCAAGTGCAATGCAAAGCGTCGGATGTAGTGGTGTAAAGCATGCTGCCACTGGACTCTAGAGCAGCAGAGACGTATTCCCTGGAGTGAAAAATCACACTTCTCTGTCTATCAATCCGATGTACGTGTCTGTGTTTGGCAGTTTCCAGGTGAACGGCACTTGCCTGACTGCATTGTGCCAAGTGTAAAGTTTGGTGGAGGGGGGATTATGGTGTGGGGTTGTTCTTCAGGGGTTGGGCTTGGCCCCTTAGTTCCAGTGAAGGGAACTCTTAAGGTATCAGCATACCAAGACATTTTGGACAATTTCATGCTCCCAACTTTGTGGGAACAGTTTGGGGATGGCCCCTTCCTGTTCCAACACGACTGCGCACCAGTGCATAAAGCAAAGTTCATAAAGACATAGATAAGCAAGTTTGGGGTGGAGAAACTTGACTGGCCTGCACCTCACCCCAATACAACACCTCTGGGATGAATTGAGTGGAGATTTCGAGCCAGACCTTCTCATCCGACATCAGTGCCTGACCTCAAAAACGCGCTTCTGGAAGAATGATCAAACATTCCCATGGACACACTCCTGAACCTTGTGGACAGCCTTCCCAGAAGAGTTGAAGCTGTTACAGCTGCAAAGGGTGGGCCAACTCAATATTAAACCCTACAGACCAAGACTGGGATGCCACCAAAGTTCATGTGCGTGTAAAGGCAGGCGTCCCAATACTTTTAGCGATATAGTGTATGTCTGGTGCACTGGCGGTGTGGATTCAGTGCGGTCTGAAAAACGATTTCTAAGCAGTACCTTCAGGTTCAGATGCGGATTACAGTATATTGACTTCTATGGGAACCGTTTCTAAACCACATATGTGTGAACAAGATAAAATCCTAAACTAATCCTGTCCTGAACCTGATGTAAACCTGACATGAACCTGTGAACAACTACTGTATCAATTAGCTGAGAAACCTGAGCCTCAATCCGCACCGCACATATGTGAATTAGTAACAATTTGTTTTTCATTTCTGAAGTGAAGACATTTGCTAATGCATAAATTAGTTGACCACTTAGACCTAGACATAACAAAATACTCTGTGCCTGGGCCCACACTGTTTAAGCTGCAAATTTACTCTCCTCCTTAGCTATGGTACACATTCTTATTCCACATGCAGATGACTACAGGGGATCAGAGGAGTGGTTCTTATTTTTGAAGTCCCATAAGGCTTATTTTACCAGTTCAGGAATACACCGCAACTCCCCCCCTTTTTCAATCCAGTTTACAGACTTGCCACATTCCTAACCTGCCTTGCTGCAAAAAAAGCATCATGCCCACTCACCCCTCCTTAACACTGATCCATGATACTTATGGGCCAGTTCACAATGTAAAGTGGATATCGCTTCTTACATTTCTTTATACACATACAGGTTATGCACATTACGGCCAGCATTTTACAGCTTAATTATTGTGCTCTGCCAGCTGCAAACTCCCAAAACCAGCTGAGTGTAATGCACGTTTATAAAGTAAAACTGCTGTACTTCATAAATGTGCAGCATTTTGTTTTTAAAGGGGTATGTCTGCAGTATGCCCACCCTGCTTCTTTTAAAAGGTATGCCTTAGTGTATCTTTGCACAGATAAACACTGCAAACCCAGCAGAACTAATACAGAATGATTGTAAACATCAGCCTCTCACACTCACCTAGTACTCCATATTCAGACAGCGAGCTGTTGCACACTGTATATGGAGCTTGGTTAGGCCACAGATAGTTCATGGGAATACACGTTCTCTTGTCTACATTTTGGTCATGTAAAACATGATGACGGTGGCTGTAGAAATGAAGAATGAACAGAATTTGTTAATAAATTGTACTACAGATTTCACCCGAATAAACTTTACACAATAGAAACAGACTGCCACAGTACCTAAAAGTGCCTCTCTCTACATCTTGCCCACTGAGGCGGATGTGAATGCCTTCTTTCAAGAGTGACCCAAATGCCATATACTCAGCCAGAGCCCAGTCAACAGTTCGGTTCTTCACCATCTCCCCTCGACCTTTCAAGACGCGGCTCAGACCTAATAGGGGAATACCGTTGGTGTTCATGTGATTAAGACTGATTAAAGCTGAAAACTGTCAGATATACTGTAAAAGAAAGGTCTTCACCTCCATGAATAGTAAAGTCCTCTACAGGGACTGAGCTGGCCACATTTCCAATGTGTGAGAGATCTTCCTCACTGAGACCGGTGGAGGGGCAGGACATGCTGCGTGGTTGACCATCCAGAGTGAAGAAACCTGCAAAAGTGGCAGATCATAATGCAACAAATCCATCAAAAATGTTTCATAAATCAGTGTGTACCTGGGGTGGCCAAGAGTGGCTTGATAGCTAGTCCTAGCCCAAGCCTTCCTTGTAAAATGAAGAGAATACCATGCAACAAATGAATCTGTGTAAACAATAGGACCACTTACATTTATGTGGGTGGCACAGTGGCTTAGTAGTTAGCACGTCTGCCTTGCAGTAAATGGGTCATGGGTTCGATTCCCGACCATGGCGCCTCCTGCATGGAGTTTGCAAGTTCTCCCTGTGCTTGCGTGGGTTTCCTCCGGGTGCTCCGGTTTCCTCCCACACTCCAAAGACATGCTGGTAGGTTACCTGGATCCTGTCTAAATTGGCCCTAATATGTGTATGTATGAATGTAAGTTAGGGACCTTAGATTGTACACCCCTTGAGGGTTAGGGACTGATGTGAATGTACAATATATATGTGTAAAGAGCTGCGTAAAATTGACAGCGCTATATAAGTACCTGAAATAAATATATTTATGAGAACTGGTGTAAATGGAGGAGATGACACAGCCAGACTGTAGCGGTGGTGAAGGGCGTAAGAGAACTCAATAACTGGTGAGATTCTTTGTAATTTATACTTCTATTATCCATTAACTCTGTGCGCTCATAGGTCTGAGTTTAGCCCTTTTCCTCACACCATTTACTTACCTGCTGTCGTGTGGGCACTAGTATCTGTGGTTGGTTCTCTTACGCCCTCTACCACTTTACTCCTGCTACAGTCTGGCTGTGTCATCTCCTTCGTTTACACCAGTCATGAGTAGCAAAAAATAGTTCATATCCCTACATATTAATGCATGACCCACAAATGCATTGAGAGCTCACACCCTCCCAAAAGTTCAAAGTGTAGAAAGGATTCTCTTTTCAGCTTTTGTACTCGGTTTATGTTAATATTCAAACTATTATTATGAGTGATAGGAGGCTGTGACTTGGGAGTCTAGTGTAACCTAGGTGTTTGACACAAATATTTAGATGTTTTAACTATGTAGTCAATAAAAATGCATAGATTTTAATACTATTGGTATCTATTCCTGAAGACTTTATTCTTGTACCTTAAAAATCCCAGTTTTGGTTTTTGTGTTTTTTTTCCTAATATTTGTTGGGGATGTGGTGCATGGCTCACACTACTAGAGATATCAAAGGTTGCATGAAGAATTGTAACAAAGTCAATACCAGGCCATGGGGAATCCAGCCAGTGCTTGATGTGAAGAATCTTTTCATCTTTGGAACGGTTTAAGGCCTCCTCACAGATCTTGTCATATTTTGCAATCTCCTCCTGTAAGACACAAGTTTTATTACATGTTTCTATTGCACCTCTGATATAACCATTTGCTCCTCACTCTAAGACAACTATTAATGTATATTCTAAACAGACCATACCTCATACTCCAGCTGGTTGACTACACCTTGCGATATCAGAGTTTCAGCATATTTTTGTAGTACGGGCTTCTGTTTTCGGATCTGCTTATACATCAGTGGCTGTGTAAACATAGGCTCGTCCATCTCATTGTGTCCATTCCTACGGTAGCAGACCTGAACATAGGAGGCAATAATTATGAGGTTGAGAATTGCTAAAAGAAAAGCTCTGACACCTCTGACTGGTTATTTTGCTTTTTAATAGGGCTAAGTGACAGGAAAACTTTGTGTTTAGTAGAGGAGGTATCCTAATGTTTTGTCAAGCACAACATGGGAATGCTCAGAGTGCCAGAACAGCCAGATATCATGTAACATATGTGTTGCTACTCCCAGAGGTCCCCAGAACACGGAGAAGACATTTTAAAATACATTAAATATGAAGACTTTTACTATGATCAGTGTACAATAAACATTTCCTAGAAATCTTCAGCCATTTCCCATAACAGAGAGCCTAATAAAGCAAATTATATGAATAACAGTGCACACCTCACATTAACAAGATAAAATACACAATCATTAAAGCCATAAAAGTTACACCACTCATTCAAGACATACAGCAAAGTCACCCTGCAGTGCTGAAATCCAGAGCACAAACTGTAAAGCACAGACCAGTGTTACTGTAACACTGCATACATGCTGTTTTTCATATATACAACCTTAGCTGATCATAGTTCATAAATTTCTAGGGCAGGGGGTCTCTAAACGTTTTAAACAAAAGGGCCAGATTATTGCCCTTCAAACTTTAGGGGAGCTAGGCTGTGACCAGCAGGAGTGGAAAATGCCACAACATCAGTGGGGGTAAAATAATTAAATAGTGACTGTGATCGGTAGGAGGAAAAATACTGGCCCATCGTTGGTGTCCGTGAAATAACAGCTATCACATCATAGGTGTCAGTGGAATGAATAGTGTCCCATTGTTTGGGGTCAGCGGAATGAACAGTGCCCCATCATTGGTGTCCGTGGAATGAATAGTGCCCCATCGTTGGTGTAGGTGGAATGAATAGTGCACCATCAATGGTATACATGCGGGGGATTATGCCCCACCATTAGTGTCAGTGGAAGGAAAAATACCCTATTATTGGAATCAGTGGAAGGACTGGTGTCCCATCACTTGTATCTGTGTAAAGAATAGTGCCTCATTTTTGGTGTCAGTGGGAGCAATAGTGCCCCAAAAGGCCAACAAAGGCAAGCAAAGGGCAGCATTCGGCCTGTGGGCTGAAATTTGGAGACCACTGGTCTAGGGAATCAATGCATATAGGTACAGAAAAAAAGAGTCTTAAAAACCTTGCAAGGAAACACAGCCTCCATGTCCAGGGATTTTTATTTTCATTGAGGCAGGCATCAAGGATAGCTGTAGCACATTACGGTAGGCTAAAAAACTGCCTTGTTATTGGAAATCTGATGTACCTGAACACTGACTTTAAAAGACAAGGGTACATTAATAGGGGTCCCACTACTACATGAATTTCTGTCCCCGGAATGCGAGAGCCTCAAGGTAATGTCTTCCAAGCACTGTTCTCATTATCACACCCTTTTCCTGTCCCACACAAATTCTTACCAGCCTCTTCCTCATCCTAACTTCTATACTGCCAAGAAAGGTGTGCAGTCAATGCCACTAAACCACAACTGCCCCAGGTTGGATAACCAGCAGCACAAGTAGCACAAATAGGATTGCAGAGAATAGTGGTTCTAATAATGGGCTTAGACCACTGCAGATGCCTGTAAGATCTATACATACCAAGTCCACCACCACATCCTTGTGAAAGGTAGCCCTCCACTCTGCAGCCACATTACACACATACACAACAGCCTCTGGGTCATCTGCGTTGACATGGAAAATTGGAGCATTGACCACCCTAGCAACATCAGTAGGATATGGAGATGAGCGTGCCATTCGAGGATCAGTTGTGAAACCAATCTGAAAACAAATGTATATTATTAAGTTAGAAATGGAGCAGTACAACTGTATATAACATGACATAACTGTATATAACATGACATACGTGATAACGTAAAATTTGGGACACTATTCCTCCAATGATGAGGCACCATTCCTCCCACTGCCACCATTAATGGGGCACTATTCCTCTTGCTAAGACCAGTGATGGGGCACTATTCCTCCCACTGACACAGTCGATTGGGTACTATTCCTCCCATTGATACCAGCCATGGGGCACTATTCCTCCTGCTAAAGCCAACAATAGGGCACTATTCCTCCTTTTAAAACCAATGATGGGGCAGTGTTTACTCCCACTGATGCCGAGACATTTTCTACTCACACTGGCCACAGTCCGGTCCCCCTAAATCAGCGGTTCTCAACCTGGGGGTCGCGACCCCTTTGGGGGTCGAACGACACTTTCCCAGGGGTCGCCTAAGACCATCGGAAAACACATATTTCCGATGGCCTTAGGAACCGAGACACCGCTCCTTGATCCGTCTGCAGGTGTGGGCGGGATGACATGCCGTTCCTGTCATCTGGACACACCCCCGGGATCAATCCTTCCTCGTCGGTGATTGGCCGCCGGAACTGTAGCTCAAGAGAGGCACACAGGCGGCCAATCACCGGCGAGGAGGTGGAGCTTGGAAAGGAGGAGCCGAGCGGCACCGCGAAGCACGAGCGAGTGAAGAGGAGGAAAGCGGCCGGAGAAGGAAGCCATCTGACCGGTAAGTGTTTGTACCATGGGAGAGGGAGGGAGCGAGCGAGCCCAGGCTGGAGCAGGGGTCAGCAAGGTAAGTATCATTGGTGTCAGTGGGAGGAATAGTGCCCAATCATTGGTGTCACTATTACCAATGATGGGGCACTATTCCTCCCCCCACTGACACCAACGATGGGGCACTATTCCTCCCACTGACACCAACGATGGGGCACTATTCCTCCCACTGACACCAACGATGGGGCACTATACTTCCCTCTGATACCAACGATGGGGCACTATTCCTCCCACTGACGCCAATGTTGGGGCACTATTGCTCCCCCTGACGCCAACGATGGGGCACTATTCCTCCCACTGACACCAATGATGGGGGCACTATTCCTCCCACTGACACCAATGATGGGGCACTATTCCTCCCACTGACACCAATGATGGGGCACTATTCCTCCCACTGACACCAATGATGGGGCACTATTCCTCCCACTGACACCAATGATGGGGCACTATTCCTCCCACTGACACCAATAATGGGGCCGTATTCCCCCCACTGACACCAATGATGGGGCACTATTCCTCCCACTGACACCAGTGATGGGGCACTATTCCTCCCACTGACACCAGTGATGGGGCACTATTCCTCCCACTGACACCAGTGATGGGGCACTTTTCCTCCCACTGACACCAGTGATGGGGCACTTTTCCTCCCACTGACACCAGTGATGGGGCACTATTCCTCCCACTGACACCATTGATGGGGCACTATTCCCCCCACTGACACCAATGATGGGGCACTATTCCCCCCACTGACACCAATGATGGGGCACTATTCCCCCCACTGACACCAATGATGGGGCACTATTCCCCCCACTGACACCAATGATGGGGCACTATTCCCCCCACTGACACCAATGATGGGGCACTATTCCCCCCACTGACACCAATGATGGGGCACTATTCCCCCCACTGACACCAATGATGGGGCACTATTCCCCCCACTGACACCAATGATGGGGCACTATTCCCCCCACTGACACCAATGATGGGGCACTATTCCCCCCACTGACACCAACGATGGGGCACTATTCCCCCCACTGACACCAACGATGGGGCACTATTCCCCCCACTGACACCAACGATGGGGCACTATTCCCCCCACTGACACCAACGATGGGGCACTATTCCCCCCACTGACACCAACGATGGGGCACTATTCCCCCCCCCCACTGACACCAACGATGGGGCACTATTCCCCCCCCCCACTGACACCAACGATGGGGCACTATTCCTCCCCCCACTGACACCAACGATGGGGCACTATTCCTCCCCCCACTGACACCAACGATGGGGCACTATTCCTCCCCCCACTGACACCAACGATGGGGCACTATTCCTCCCCCCACTGACACCAACGATGGGGCACTATTCCTCCCCCCACTGACACCAACGATGGGGCACTATTCCTCCCCCCACTGACACCAACGATGGGGCACTATTCCTCCCCCCACTGACACCAACGATGGGGCACTATTCCTCCCCCCACTGACACCAACGATGGGGCACTATTCCTCCCCCCACTGACACCAACGATGGGGCACTATTCCTCCCCCCACTGACACCAACGATGGGGCACTATTCCTCCCCCCACTGACACCAACGATGGGGCACTATTCCTCCCCCCACTGACACCAACGATGGGGCACTATTCCTCCCCCCACTGACACCAACGATGGGGCACTATTCCTCCCCCCACTGACACCAACGATGGGGCACTATTCCTCCCCCCACTGACACCAACGATGGGGCACTATTCCTCCCCCCACTGACACCAACGATGGGGCACTATTCCTCCCCCCACTGACACCAACGATGGGGCACTATTCCTCCCCCCACTGACACCAACGATGGGGCACTATTCCTCCCCCCACTGACACCAACGATGGGGCACTATTCCTCCCCCCACTGACACCAACGATGGGGCACTATTCCTCCCCCCACTGACACCAACGATGGGGCACTATTCCTCCCCCCACTGACACCAACGATGGGGCACTATTCCTCCCCCCACTGACACCAACGATGGGGCACTATTCCTCCCCCCACTGACACCAACGATGGGGCACTATTCCTCCCCCCACTGACACCAACGATGGGGCACTATTCCTCCCCCCACTGACACCAACGATGGGGCACTATTCCTCCCCCCACTGACACCAACGATGGGGCACTATTCCTCCCCCCACTGACACCAACGATGGGGCACTATTCCTCCCCCCACTGACACCAACGATGGGGCACTATTCCTCCCCCCACTGACACCAACGATGGGGCACTATTCCTCCCCCCACTGACACCAACGATGGGGCACTATTCCTCCCCCCACTGACACCAACGATGGGGCACTATTCCTCCCCCCACTGACACCAACGATGGGGCACTATTCCTCCCCCCACTGACACCAACGATGGGGCACTATTCCTCCCCCCACTGACACCAACGATGGGGCACTATTCCTCCCCCCACTGACACCAACGATGGGGCACTATTCCTCCCCCCACTGACACCAACGATGGGGCACTATTCCTCCCCCCACTGACACCAACGATGGGGCACTATTCCTCCCCCCACTGACACCAACGATGGGGCACTATTCCTCCCCCCACTGACACCAACGATGGGGCACTATTCCTCCCCCCACTGACACCAACGATGGGGCACTATTCCTCCCCCCACTGACACCAACGATGGGGCACTATTCCTCCCCCCACTGACACCAACGATGGGGCACTATTCCTCCCCCCACTGACACCAACGATGGGGGCACTATTCCTACCACTGACACCAGTGACGGGGCACTATTCCTCCCACTGACACCAATGACGTGGCACTACTCCTCCCACTGCAAAATTACAGTTATGAAGTAGCAACGAAAATAATTTTATGGTTGGGGGTCACCACAACATGAGGAACTGTATTAAGGGGTCGCGGCATTAGAAAGGTTGAGAACCACTGGCCTAAATCCTGAAGAATAGTAAACTGGCCCTTTGTTTAAAAAGTTTGTAGACCCCTGGTCTGCAGGAATGGCATCTAAACTAAGCAAAATTTTTCTGAGCTGCACAGTATTTAAATCTATTATACAGCCCACTCTGCACTACTGGTATGCCCCTTCCCACAACAAATATGTGAGTGTATACTGATCTTAAACACTAACTCCAAGAGTAATAAATGTGATAATTGAATGAAAATCAAAGTTATAATCTGTGATATTAAAAATTGCCTTATGACAAATATTAATAAATTCATGTTAACCTTGAAGATATACAGTACTAAAAACCCCATAGGAATACTTATAAAAAAGTTTTAAATATATCTCAAAACACAACGGGGTAGATTTACTAAAACTGGTGCACTCAGAATCTGGTGCAGCTGTGCATGGCAGCCAATCAGCTTCTAATTTCAGCTTGTTTCATTAAGCCTTGGCAATAAAACCTGGAAGATGATTGGTTTCTATGCAGAGTTGCACCAGATTTTGCACATTTCAGTTTTAGTTAATAACCCCCAGCAAGTCTCTAAGACGCAAATGTGAAAAACATTACAACACACGTATATGTGTGTATGTGTATATCCAACACTGAATTACAAGAATATTCAGTCTAAAATAAAAATCCAAACTCAACAGATGTGAATAATAAATCTTCTATAGCCACTTGTGCAAGACAAATAAGAAATCCTTTTCCACAAGGATGGGTAGAGAGCACGAAGTGTAGCCCGCTACTGCTTATATGGACATACACTCACTGATATTTATTGCCAGGCTCTCTAAAGTATAGCAAACATGAACATCCCAGGGATGAGCTCAACCCCACAGCTGTCGGATCCTCCCTGTAGCTCTTACATATACTTTGGATGAAATATGTCATGCTCCCCAGACAATATTCAAATACAGCAAGAACATCCACAGAGTGTTTGGAGAGAGAGAGTAGGATGCTGGGGACAAGCACTCAATGTATGTTGAGTCCTAGCTTCTAGCCAGAATAGGGATTAGAGCTTACAGTGTAAGTTTTTTGGCCAGGCTTTGGGGATGCAGCTCACGGCCTACAGGTATGGCATCTAGTCTAAGCAAAAATGTTCTAAGCCGCACAGTGTTTAACCTACTTGGGGCCTTTGACTACAAAGTCAATTTTACGTAAAAAGGTGAACATATGACCCATGGTTAAGAATTTATAAAAAAAACACAAAGATACATACCTGGTTGTTAGCCACCACATGGACAGTGCCGTGTGTTGTGTAAGATGGAAGGTCACTCAAGTGGAAGGTCTCATACACAATTCCTTGTCCTGCAAAAGCAGCATCACCATGTAACAGGATAGACATGACCTGTATTCGTACAAAAAGTAAACAAAGTAAGAAAAACGTCTATCAGAAAATCCTCGCTCCTTATCATATTTGGTCATTGCTCATCACCTTTTTTCCCTCTGTGTCTCCACAGTAGAACTGTTCAGCTTTGGTTTTGCCCTGGACAACAGGGTCTGCTGCTTCAAGATGGGAAGGATTTGCTACCAAAGACAGAGTGATGTTCCTGTCAGTTACTCTGTTTATCCTCCTGTGGTACATTCCCAAGTGGTATTTAACATCTCCAGAACCCTACACATAGTAGAGACGAGTAAATGGGACCTTGTTAGTCTAACATTCCTGGAAACAAAAGTATTTTCACAATCCTCAATAAGAGTCACTATCTGTAAAGAGAACCAGTCAGATTTTTTTTTCTTACAAACACCCTTCATAAGAGGATAATTTAAATTATATTGGAAATTAAGTCTCCTTTGTGTGCCATGCAATTTACTTTGTTGCTGATGTCTGACTTCATTAGCCAGGAGGCCTTTTCTGTGAACCACATAATTTTCTTTGTTACTTGTGTCTGACTTTCCCCAACTTCTGAGCTAAGCCTTGCCCAATCACCATCCCCATGTCCAATAAGGGTACATCAGTGGTCAGTAAGGGTTATCTTATTGGACCAGGGAATGGCAATAATATGACTTAATTCCAGAAGTCAGGCCCCAATAACAAAGTAAAACTAAATAAAAGAAGCACAGAAGAGGCTACACAGTGCAACAAAGGTAAAGAAAGGCATCCACTGATGTCTGCATTAAAGAAGGAATTTTACTTTTCAACTTGAAAAATTCTAAAGATGTGCTCTAAAAAGCAGAGAAAATTAGAAATACGTACCTCATCTGCAGCTTCAAGTTTGGAGTCAAACTGACAGAAAATTTGTTCCAGCTCCTTCCTGATCACATTGGCCAATACATTAAGACGACCTCTGAGAGACAGATAGGAAATGTTACTATACCGCATCACACATTACTATAAATCTTCATGTTCATCATTCTACAGACACAAGAAAATCAGGAAGAGTGAAGAACAGAATAATTTTAAAGTCTTCTAGTTCAAGGACCACTATTGTGAAAAAGAGGAGTTTTGACTTCCCTTTAAATTCCATAGATTGAATGCTCAGCCTGTACTGTATTCTAAAGGCCCTGGGTTATAAACGCATGCCTTCAGGTGACTGGACACTGGCAAAGTTTTTAAAGGGAAAATATGCCCCCTGGATGCCTTCCCTATAACCCTCACTCTGAGTCCTTAGTTTTGTAGCATGTAATGCAGAGCAACCGAGGAATAGAAAAAAGGGTGACCCTATGTCCTGTCCTATACTCTGAGATATGGAATTACAGGCAAATCATAAGTCCTCTCATCTTCATCGTACAGTACAAGACATGGGTCGAGTATTCATAGTCACGCTCTTAAAGCTAGTGACTGAGAAGCCAGATAGAATAGAGGGGCCCGAGATAGTAGATCTAGTCTATTGGAGAGATGCCAAGGGTCGTTTGCTAGTAGTCCAAGTATGGCTGTGTACCAAGGTCTTCAGGGCGAATTTGTTGCAATGAGAATTACTGGCTTGATTCTCTTGCTCTATTTTGTAGCGCAGGATATCCACATCTGGGATGACCCTGGAATGTTCCCAAGCAATGAATGAGTATGGTGTGCAACAAACAACTAGGCCAGTGGTTCTCAACCTTTCTAATGCCGCGACCCCTTAATACAGTTCCTCATGTTGTGGTGACCCCCAACCATAAAATTATTTTCGTTGCTACTTCATAACTGTAATTTTGCAGTGGGAGGAGTAGTGCCACGTCATTGGTGTCAGTGGGAGGAATAGTGCCCCGTCACTGGTGTCAGTGGTAGGAATAGTGCCCCCATCGTTGGTGTCAGTGGGGGGAGGAATAGTGCCCCATCGTTGGTGTCAGTGGGGGGAGGAATAGTGCCCCATCGTTGGTGTCAGTGGGGGGAGGAATAGTGCCCCATCGTTGGTGTCAGTGGGGGGAGGAATAGTGCCCCATCGTTGGTGTCAGTGGGGGGAGGAATAGTGCCCCATCGTTGGTGTCAGTGGGGGGAGGAATAGTGCCCCATCGTTGGTGTCAGTGGGGGGAGGAATAGTGCCCCATCGTTGGTGTCAGTGGGGGGAGGAATAGTGCCCCATCGTTGGTGTCAGTGGGGGGAGGAATAGTGCCCCATCGTTGGTGTCAGTGGGGGGAGGAATAGTGCCCCATCGTTGGTGTCAGTGGGGGGAGGAATAGTGCCCCATCGTTGGTGTCAGTGGGGGGAGGAATAGTGCCCCATCGTTGGTGTCAGTGGGGGGAGGAATAGTGCCCCATCGTTGGTGTCAGTGGGGGGAGGAATAGTGCCCCATCGTTGGTGTCAGTGGGGGGAGGAATAGTGCCCCATCGTTGGTGTCAGTGGGGGGAGGAATAGTGCCCCATCGTTGGTGTCAGTGGGGGGAGGAATAGTGCCCCATCGTTGGTGTCAGTGGGGGGAGGAATAGTGCCCCATCGTTGGTGTCAGTGGGGGGAGGAATAGTGCCCCATCGTTGGTGTCAGTGGGGGGAGGAATAGTGCCCCATCGTTGGTGTCAGTGGGGGGAGGAATAGTGCCCCATCGTTGGTGTCAGTGGGGGGAGGAATAGTGCCCCATCGTTGGTGTCAGTGGGGGGAGGAATAGTGCCCCATCGTTGGTGTCAGTGGGGGGAGGAATAGTGCCCCATCGTTGGTGTCAGTGGGGGGAGGAATAGTGCCCCATCGTTGGTGTCAGTGGGGGGAGGAATAGTGCCCCATCGTTGGTGTCAGTGGGGGGAGGAATAGTGCCCCATCGTTGGTGTCAGTGGGGGGAGGAATAGTGCCCCATCGTTGGTGTCAGTGGGGGGAGGAATAGTGCCCCATCGTTGGTGTCAGTGGGGGGAGGAATAGTGCCCCATCGTTGGTGTCAGTGGGGGGAGGAATAGTGCCCCATCGTTGGTGTCAGTGGGGGGAGGAATAGTGCCCCATCGTTGGTGTCAGTGGGGGGAGGAATAGTGCCCCATCGTTGGTGTCAGTGGGGGGAGGAATAGTGCCCCATCGTTGGTGTCAGTGGGGGGAGGAATAGTGCCCCATCGTTGGTGTCAGTGGGGGGAGGAATAGTGCCCCATCGTTGGTGTCAGTGGGGGGAGGAATAGTGCCCCATCGTTGGTGTCAGTGGGGGGAGGAATAGTGCCCCATCGTTGGTGTCAGTGGGGGGAGGAATAGTGCCCCATCGTTGGTGTCAGTGGGGGGAGGAATAGTGCCCCATCGTTGGTGTCAGTGGGGGGAGGAATAGTGCCCCATCGTTGGTGTCAGTGGGGGGGGGGAATAGTGCCCCATCGTTGGTGTCAGTGGGGGGGGGGAATAGTGCCCCATCGTTGGTGTCAGTGGGGGGGGGGAATAGTGCCCCATCGTTGGTGTCAGTGGGGGGAATAGTGCCCCATCATTGGTGTCAGTGGGGGGAATAGTGCCCCATCATTGGTGTCAGTGGGGGGAATAGTGCCCCATCATTGGTGTCAGTGGGGGGAATAGTGCCCCATCATTGGTGTCAGTGGGGGGAATAGTGCCCCATCATTGGTGTCAGTGGGGGGAATAGTGCCCCATCATTGGTGTCAGTGGGGGGAATAGTGCCCCATCATTGGTGTCAGTGGGGGGAATAGTGCCCCATCATTGGTGTCAGTGGGGGGAATAGTGCCCCATCATTGGTGTCAGTGGGGGGAATAGTGCCCCATCATTGGTGTCAGTGGGGGGAATAGTGCCCCATCATTGGTGTCAGTGGGGGGAATAGTGCCCCATCATTGGTGTCAGTGGGGGGAATAGTGCCCCATCAATGGTGTCAGTGGGAGGAATAGTGCCCCATCACTGGTGTCAGTGGGAGGAAAAGTGCCCCATCACTGGTGTCAGTGGGAGGAAAAGTGCCCCATCACTGGTGTCAGTGGGAGGAATAGTGCCCCATCACTGGTGTCAGTGGGAGGAATAGTGCCCCATCACTGGTGTCAGTGGGAGGAATAGTGCCCCATCATTGGTGTCAGTGGGGGGAATACGGCCCCATTATTGGTGTCAGTGGGAGGAATAGTGCCCCATCATTGGTGTCAGTGGGAGGAATAGTGCCCCATCATTGGTGTCAGTGGGAGGAATAGTGCCCCATCATTGGTGTCAGTGGGAGGAATAGTGCCCCATCATTGGTGTCAGTGGGAGGAATAGTGCCCCCATCATTGGTGTCAGTGGGAGGAATAGTGCCCCATCGTTGGCGTCAGGGGGAGCAATAGTGCCCCAACATTGGCGTCAGTGGGAGGAATAGTGCCCCATCGTTGGTATCAGAGGGAAGTATAGTGCCCCATCATTGGTGTCAGTGGGGGGAATAGTGCCCCATCATTGGTGTCAGTGGGGGGAATAGTGCCCCATCAATGGTGTCAGTGGGAGGAATAGTGCCCCATCACTGGTGTCAGTGGGAGGAAAAGTGCCCCATCACTGGTGTCAGTGGGAGGAAAAGTGCCCCATCACTGGTGTCAGTGGGAGGAATAGTGCCCCATCACTGGTGTCAGTGGGAGGAATAGTGCCCCATCACTGGTGTCAGTGGGAGGAATAGTGCCCCATCATTGGTGTCAGTGGGGGGAATACGGCCCCATTATTGGTGTCAGTGGGAGGAATAGTGCCCCATCATTGGTGTCAGTGGGAGGAATAGTGCCCCATCATTGGTGTCAGTGGGAGGAATAGTGCCCCATCATTGGTGTCAGTGGGAGGAATAGTGCCCCATCATTGGTGTCAGTGGGAGGAATAGTGCCCCCATCATTGGTGTCAGTGGGAGGAATAGTGCCCCATCGTTGGCGTCAGGGGGAGCAATAGTGCCCCAACATTGGCGTCAGTGGGAGGAATAGTGCCCCATCGTTGGTATCAGAGGGAAGTATAGTGCCCCATCGTTGGTGTCAGTGGGAGGAATAGTGCCCCATCGTTGGTGTCAGTGGGAGGAATAGTGCCCCATCGTTGGTGTCAGTGGGGGGAGGAATAGTGCCCCATCATTGGTAATAGTGACACCAATGATTGGGCACTATTCCTCCCACTGACACCAATGATACTTACCTTGCTGACCCCTGCTCCAGCCTGGGCTCGCTCGCTCCCTCCCTCTCCCATGGTACAAACACTTACCGGTCAGATGGCTTCCTTCTCCGGCCGCTTTCCTCCTCTTCACTCGCTCGTGCTTCGCGGTGCCGCTCGGCTCCTCCTTTCCAAGCTCCACCTCCTCGCCGGTGATTGGCCGCCTGTGTGCCTCTCTTGAGCTACAGTTCCGGCGGCCAATCACCGACGAGGAAGGATTGATCCCGGGGGTGTGTCCAGATGACAGGAACGGCATGTCATCCCGCCCACACCTGCAGACGGATCAAGGAGCGGTGTCTCGGTTCCTAAGGCCATCGGAAATATGTGTTTTCCGATGGTCTTAGGCGACCCCTGGGAAAGTGTCGTTCGACCCCCAAAGGGGTCGCGACCCCCAGGTTGAGAACCGCTGAACTAGGCAAAACAAAACTGTACCAATGGGCCCAACAATAACAACAAGGGTCAACAGATCCAACTTCAGAGTGCTACTGTAAGAACCTTGGGGACAAAAGCTACACCCTTAGAAGATTGGACTTGTTAAAACTTTGAAAAGGTATAAACAAAGGACAAGGTGACAGCCCTACAAAGCTGGGCTACAGAGGCCTAGTACCTGAATGCCCAGGAAACACCCAACCGACTTGGTGGAGTGAGTGCATAAGAGCGCAGGAGGAGATTTGTGCTTAAGAGTGTAAGCTCTAGCCATTAGTTTTCTTATCCATAGAGTGACTGTAAGCAGGCAACCCCTTGTGATGTCTTGAGGAAAGTATTAATAGGGAGTACATCATCCTGATATAAGCTGTTGGTTTGAGGTAGACTACATTGGCTCTGACTAAGCCCAAGTAATAAAGAACAATTTTCCTTGAGTGCTTTAGAGCAGTGGAAAAAGATAAAAAGACTAGGTTTTCACTGAGGTGGAAGACTGATACCACCGTAGGAAGAAAATTTTCTTTGGTGTAGGATTAGCTTATCATTGTGAATAAGGAAGGGCTTCTTACAAGAAAGACAAACATGATAGCAACCAAACAGACCACTTTGCAGGAGAGGCCATCTAATAAGATATCTCTAACTGGTTTATACAGTGATGTCTGGTTTCAGGGCAGAGAGAACCAAGATGAGATTCCAAAAAACACAGGGTGCTGCAAGGGGAGCCTGACACCAGGATACACCTTCAAAGGGGGAGCGAAGTCAGAGGTTTTTGGGAAAAAAAAAAAAATGGACAGGCCGAAACCTATCATTTCAGAGCGGTTATGGGGCTATCATTTCAAGCGGAGTTCTACCTGAAAAAAAATAAAATAAAAGTCAGGAGCTACAAAAACTGTAGCTGCTGACTTTTAAAATAAAGACACTTACCTGTCCCTCAGTCCAGCGGTGTCCTCACCACTGATAGTTTCACCGGCCCTCTTCTCTCTCTGGCATCTTCAGTGTGGGCACCCGGCTGTGACAGCTTGCGGCTTCACAGCTGGGTGCCCACTGCGCATGCGCGAGAAGCTCTGCGCTTTGTGAATGGCCACGTAGTCTTCTGGGACCTGTCACGTGTCCCAGAAGACTACGGGGAGGGAGGGAGGAAAACTTCCACTTACAATCGCCTAGGCGAACGCAGTGGAAGTGGGAGCGGGTACCTGTCAAATTCGGGTACCCGCTCCCCAAAGGTGCCACCCTTAATGGGGAGCGGGGGACAAAGACTTAAAGCGGAACTTCCCCTTTTGGGTGGAGCTCCGCTTTAAGGCCAAGTTCTGGTCCAGCCCTAATTGCAGGAAAGTCAGAATGTGAGGCACAGAGCAATCAATGTGATTGAAGCACCTGTGTATACGTCAAACAAAGAAGGATTTCCTGGTAAAATAATAGATCGTAATGAAAGTGGCTTTTCTTGCTTTTATGCAGGCCATAGATGGGGAGAACACCGGCCAATTTTTCTATAAAAAAACGAAAAATTGGTCGTTCAAGCGGCCGACGTTACCAGGAATGGTAAAAAAAAAAAAAAAAACGGCCGATTTTCATCCGGTCTACAGCCGGCAAAAAGTGTCCCTGCAAAGAGCTCTACTATTGCTTTGACATTTATAGAGGTTGCAACAATGTATCTATTTGTATCCATTTCGGATACAGATGGTTTTATTCGGAAACAAATAGATACATTGTTGCAACCACTATAAATGTCAAAGCACCGTCAAAGAAATAGCGGAGCTCTCTGCAGGGACACTTTTTGCCGGACTGGAATTCTTCTTCTTCTTCATCCACTTCTTCTCCTTCATCCTCTTCTTCTTCTTCATCCTCTTCCTCTTCTTCATCCTCTTCCTCTTCTTCATCCTCCTCTTCATCCTTTTCTGCTTCTTCTTCTTCATCCTCTTCTTCATCCTTTTCTGCTTCTTCTTCTTCATCCTCTTCTTCATCCTCTTCTTTTTGTCTTCCTCTTGCAGGTCACTGCTCATGCGCAGATTTTTTATCGGTAATTAGATCGGCCGATTTGCCCATAATTGCAGCGAAAATCGGCCGATCGGCAAAATCGGCCGATCTTTTTCCAACTTTACCGATAAAATAAATCTGCCAATACCGAAAAACGGCCGAACAATTAACCCACTAACGATCTGAAAATCGTCCAATTTTATTTTCGGCCCAAAAATCGGCCGATTTTCGACCCATCTATGGCCTGCATTAGTCTCCTGTCTCCTAAAACCTGGGCTTCAATTCTGGTACAGGTAGTGACTGAGAATCAGGATGGAGTAGAGGGCCCCGAGATTGAAGTTCTGGCCTGATGGGGAGAAACCAGGGGTTGTCTTCTAAAAGTCAGAGTATAATTGCCTACCAAGTTCTTCTGGGCCAGTTGGGTGCAATGAGAGTCATCTCTGGCACATCACATTGTAGATATCCCCTTTCCAGTTTCCACTCCTGGGAAGTGGACAGCAGAGATAGCTGAACAGTGGATCTGGCTTGCTGCCTTCAATGCTGCACGACTCTTACTGGACCATTTGGTGCTTGGAGATCCATAGAGCTAATTCCTTGCTTGGCTGGACAGGAGCATGGGTAGGTCTAGCAAATGAATATGCTTGATGCTTGTTCCAGGTCAAGAAGATGTTTTACTGGAGAGGTCACAAATTAAATTTGGTGAATATGTCCAGAACAAGACCCAAACTTTTCAGGCCAAAAGAAGGCTGGAGAGCAGATGTTTGAAGTTGGTCACCCAACAGAAAGCCTTGAGCATCTGAATTGTCCTGTGGAAGTAGATAGCTGGAACAAAGGTGAGTCCTTCGGGAGAAGATTGTTTAGATAACCTGTGACTTACATCCCCTCAGTTCTTAAGGGCAAGAAGTGCGAGGACCTTTGTGAATACTCCAGGAGCAGAGGATAAGCCAATGCGAGGTGTGACAAACTGGAAATTATTTTCTTGCACTTCAAAGTGCAAAAAGAGTGGATGTAGTGGATAAATGGGAATATGTAGATAGACATCAAAGACGCTTACGGATGTTAAGTATTCCTGGTATTCCCCTAGTCTCAGTAATACCTGACCTTGCAGATTCTATATGAAATTTTGGAATTTGAAAGTATTTGTTGAGTGATTTGAGGAAAAGTACAACAATCCTCCATTGGGCTTTGGTACCGTGAACAGGCTTGAATAGAAAACTTTGAACCTGTCTTGTGAGGGTACAGGCACAACTACTCCCTGGGAAAAGAGATGGTTCAGGGCATTCTGCAAATCTGATTGTCCTTGGTTGAGAGAAGAAAGCGGTGAGGTGGTTTTAACTCTATTTCATACCCCTTTGAAACCACTGATTGAACGCAAAGGTCTGGGATGTTTATGACTCAGAAAGAACTGTAACAGACATCCCCCATTCTTAAGAGTGAGGGCGCCCCTTCATTGGGATGAGGGCTTTGGGAAAGACTTAGCTGCCTTTGTGGACCAAGTCTTACCCTAAAAGAAAGGACTGGGCTTAATTTAGTTTTTGACATTAAAAGTGGAAGTAAACCCGCTTTTACCTACCGGTAAGCTTATAATACAGCTTACCAGTAAGGAAAATGAGTATCTCCTAAACATTCACCGTTTTAGAGATGTTCACTCTGTTTGAAAGGCGGTGTATGCGCTCTGAAGGAACAACATACCCGCGTCGTTCCTTACAGCACTGTGCCGTGCCCCAAGACTTCCAAGTGTATGCGCAGGAGTGACATCACCGTGGCTCAGCCAGTCAGACGGCTGAGTTCACGACCCAGAAGGAAGACCGGGTGAAGATGGAAGCCTCTTCAGTGGTGACAGTGCGCCGCTGGAGGTCTTTGTTTTAAGGTAAGTCCTTAAATGCATACTAGCACATTATGACATTATATTGCAGGGAATTTTTAAAATGTTTTTCAATCTGTGGTTTACTACCGCTTTAAAGCCAGGGCAGAGCAATTAGGTGCTCTGCATCTGGAAGAGGTAGAGGCTCCTGGGGAGGAAAGGTGTTTGGAATCTTCCACTGTGAAAGCAGAACCTACCCTCCTGTGACATCTGTGGTATCTCACCAAACACATCCCCCTTCAAAGGGCATACATGTGAGTTGTCTTTTACAGGCAGCTTCAGCTGTCCAAGCTTGGCGTCACAAGAATTTAGCATGTAAATATAGATTAGAGCCATTCTTGAAATTTGTTTCATAACTTGTTTTAGGGCAGCCACACAAAAGCCACACAGTAAAGACACAATCCTGGAATACAGGAATGTGTTCATTACCCCAGTTCAGTTAGCTTAGATTTAGAAAGTCTGTTTGTATCCAAAGGCATGGCAGGACAGAGGAAAATTACCCCCTCTTCTTTCCAGGCCATTTTTTGCTATACGGCACCACGTTACTTTAACTGACAATTGTGTTTTCATGCAATGCTGTACATAAGTTAAATTTATGTAATTTTTTCCCCCACAAATAGAGCTTTCTTTTGGTGGTATATGATCACCTCTTGGGTTTATTTTTTTGTGCTATAAACGAAAAAAAAAAAGACAGACAATTTTGAAAATGGAAAAAAAAACTAATTTTTTTACTTTTTGCTATAAAAAATATCCAGTAAAAGATCAAATTTCTTCATAAATGTAGGCCAGTATGTATTCTGCTGCATATTTTGGAGGGAAAAAAAAGTGAATATTAATTGGCTTGCGCAAAAATTATAGTCTACAAACTATGGTATATACAGTCATGGCCGAAATTGTTGGCACCCTTGATATTTTTCCTGAAAATCAAGTATTTCACACAAAAAAGGTATTGCATTAACACATGTTTTGCTATACACATGTTTATTCCCTTTGTATGTATTGGAACAAATATAAAACAGAGGCAGAAAAGCAAATATGACATAATGTCACACAAAACCCCAAAAATGGGCTGGACAAAAGTATTGGCACCCTTAACTTAATATTTGGTTGCACACCCTTTGGAAAACATAACTGAAATCAGTCGCTTCCTATAACCATCAATAAGCTTCTGACACCTCTCACCCGGAATTTTGGACCACTCTTCCTTTGCAAACAGCTCCAGGTCTCTCTTATTGGAAGGACACCTTTTCCCAACAGCAATTTTAAGATCTCTCCACAGGTGTTCAATGGGATTTAGATCTGGGCTCATTGCTGGCCACTTCAGAACTCTCCAGCGCTTCTTTGCCATCCATTTCTGAGTGCTTTTTGACGTATGTTTGGGGTCATTGTCCTGCTGGAAGACCCAGGATCTTGGACGCAAACCCAGCTTTCTGACACTGGGCCCTACAGTGCGACCCAAAATCCTTTGGTAATCCTCAGATTTCATGATGCCTTGCACACAGTCAAGGCACCCAGTGCCAGAGGCAGCAAAACAACCCCAAAACATCATTGAACCTCCACCATATTTTACCGTAGGTACTGTGTTTTGTTCTTTGTAGGCCTCATTCCGTTTTCGGTAAACAGTAGAATGATGTGCTTTACCGAAAAGCTCTATCTTGGTCTCATCTGTCCACAAGACGTTTTCCCAGAAGGCTTTTGGCTTACTCAAGTACATTTTGGCAAACTGTAGTCTTGCTTTTTTATGTCTCTGTGTCAGCAGTGGGGTCCTCCTGGGTCTCCTGCCATAGCGTTTCATTTCATTTAAATGTCGACGGATAGTTCGCGCTGACACTGATGCTCCCTGAGCCTGCAGGACAGCTTGAATGTCTTTGGAACATGTTTGGGGCTGCTTATCCACCATCCGGACTATTCTGCGTTGCAATCTTTCATCAATTTTCCTCATCCGTCCACGACCAGGGAGATTAGCTACAGTGCCATGGGTTGCAAACTTCTTGATAATGTTGCGCACTGTGGACAAAGGCAAATCTAGTTCTCTGGAGATGGACTTGTAACCTTGAGATTGTTGATATTTTGCCACAATTTTGGTTCTCAGGTCCTCAGACAGTTCTCGTCTCCTCTTTCTGTTGTCCATGCTTAGTGTGGCACAGACAGACACACAATGCAAAGGTTAAGTGAACGTCTCTCCTTTTTATCTGCTTTCAGGTGTGATTTCTATATTGCCCACACCTGTTACTTGCCCCAGGTGAGTTTACAGGAGCATCACATGCTTGTAACATTCTTATTTATCCGCAGTTGTGAAAGGGTGCCAATACTTTTGTCCAGCCCATTTTTGGAGGTTTGTGTGACATTATGTCGAATTTGCTTTCTTTCCTCCCTTTTTTTGTTTTGTCCCAATACACACAAAGGGAATAAACATGTGTATAGCAAAACATGTGTTAATGCAATACGTTTCGTGAGAAATACATGATTTCCTGGAGAAATATCAAGGGTGCCAACAATTTCGGCCATGACTGTATACTGATTTTTTTTTTATTAATACTAGTAATGGCTGCAATCAACAGCTTATAGCGGAACTGCGATGTGTCCTGTCATTCTCCTCATCGATCAACAGGTGCCAGTGCTCATCCAGTGGTACCCCCTACATCAGGAAGTGCAAAATCACATGTATATACATGATTTTGCACAGAATGGCCACCCTGCAGCAGTATATCTGATATAGGCAGTTGGCAAATGGTTAAACAGACAAAAAAAAATATTAAATTACATTTTAAGATGTGGGGGATGCATTTGTTTTCGTTCTTTTAATGACTTTTTTCTTTTATTTTCAATTGGTGCTAAAGACAGTAAGTCTATTATTTTTCAACTTCTTTTAACAGACCAAGCTGTCCAGACAAAGTAACAGTTAAGTCGGTTGAGACAAACCATTTACCACTGACAGGGATGCTTACAATGGTCAGTTTTTTTCCACAGTGTTGGCGGAATTCAGCTTTAATTTGTTAGTCAAGTTTATCTAAATATGCAAGTCTAACACTACCCTCTCCCCAGTCTGACAGACAATGCTGCTGTCCAAAGGTGTCCGTTTTACTACTTCCTCCAGAATGCAGACACTCTAAGGCAGGAAAGGTGTTAATGACTGGATCACCAGGAGAAATAAAGGGAGAAAAAGAAAAATTAAAAAAGAAAACTAATGCAGTCTCCACATGTAAGGACTGTTAAGCTGCAATATATTACATTTTTGTTTTTGGGTTTAATACCACTTTAAAGTACAATAATGCCAAGGCTTTCGAGCTCAGCAGAAGTGAGCATTGTCACATTTGCAAGCTTATTGCGTGAAGCTGTAACTTCAGGCGTATAGAAGCATGAGGATGAGAAGTCTTCCACAGCCTCCTCTAACACCACCTTATAAAGTCTTTGGACACAAGTAGTGGAAAAGTGTGTGACCAGTGATGTGATATTAACACCTGGCCATCAACTTGAGATTAAGCTCTCAGTGGTTGAGTTTGGTAACAAGTTTGAAAAATGTACACTGTAAAGTGAATACAACAAGCCCCCGTCTTTTTACAGTAATGGTCAGAGATACGGGGTGACCATATCTTATCTGTTCATGATGCTGATCCCTATTAAGGGTCCAGTCTTCACCGGACACGATGGGCAAAAAGATCTTCAGGGTCTGGGTTCCATAGGGATGGACCACAGCCCTGTACCTGTAAAGCATCCTTTGGCTGAGTACATGCATTGCAGTTAAGTGCCAAGGTGAGCGCCCAAGTAGCACCCAGAGCGTGAAGCAACATTACAGGCTGTTCCTAGGTTGTGGGGTCTAGGTACTTCTCCCAAGGTTTTACTGAGATTGCACTGCTTCTATTGTGGTATTAGAAGACAGTGAAGAGTTGATCACAGAAAATAAAATAGCAAACCAGTTAAGCTAAGAGTATTTTTTCACGTGTTTATCACGTTAGGATGCTAGCAAAAAACTAAGGACTTACGCAGTACAGTAGGTGTTTAGGGAAGGCACCCAGCGGGCATGTCTTCAAAAAGTTTGCCAGTGTTCAATCATCTATAGGTATGAGCCTAAACTTAGGTTCTATGAATACTCAGCCCGTGTCCTGTACTGTATGATTAAGACAATACTACATTTGAATAACTTCATGTTATGTCATACTTGTAATGGTAATATTAGTTATATACATTTGGAAAGGACAGATGGCATTACCCCATGCAGACAATGTTGAACATCTAGAACGCAGAAAAAACCTTCCCATGTACCTGTGTGGCATTCCCATGATGACATAATCAACACCATTCTCACTGGATTTATCAATGATGGTCTTTAAGGCAGGAATCAGCACTTCGCAACCCTCCAATCCAAAACGCTTCTCAGAAGACCACTTACGATGAAGGAACTCTTCAAATCTGTAATGAAATCAATGTTATTATGAGAGACCACAGAGATGATATTTAGCTGGAAAAAAAAGGTAAGAACAAAGTAAGAACAGATTTAGTTTTGTTAAAATTGACTTAGGGTGGTCCTGAAACGGTTAATCCGACTCCTAATCCAATGCCTGTTCTAGGAACGGCCCCCATTCAGAGCAAATTTAGGAAGCAGGAATGATATCTCCCAAAATAAAAAACCTTCACAAAGGGTCACTGGTGCCCATAAATGTGGCGCCAGGGTCATAAATTCTGTTGCTAAACTGCATACATTTCCACTGATAATAATATACAAGAGTACATGTCCTTGAATTTCAGCAACATAAATTTTGAACTCTGCAAAGGAGCAACAACCAGTTTGAGGAAACCACTCATAACATTTTTGGACATCAGTTAAGGACCCCAGTATTACAATCATACTCTTCCTAACTCAAGGAGGAAGAAAAGAGCACCATTTTGGATTATGGTCCACTTTAAAGTTAATCAACATACCTAGTAGATCTAACTAGTCTGGCTAGCATAGTACGTTTCTCCTCATTGTTGAACTGCATGATTCCTGGTGTCTCAAACTTTTCGCGGATCCACTGACACTGTTCTAGATCATTGATAAACATGAACTCTACTCCAATGTGCTGACAATAGGAAGTCTGCAGAAACAAGGTAGATCAGGCCAGGAAAAATATATATCATTTGCAGTTTGACAAGGCAGTATATATATTCCGGTGCATAAACCCATTTTGATGAGTCTCTCTTCTTACCTCTAGTCTTTTGATGATCTCTCGGAGGGGCAGTGCTGTCTCATTGCCTCCAATAAAAGTAGTGGTTGGTAGATGGAAGACTTTGTCAAGGTCTGATTCCTCCAGCCCATAAAACCCTACGAGGGGCAGCGGTCAAAGACAGACAGACGGAGGCAGCGTTACAGGAGGAGCAACACAATGCAGCCAGTCATGCAGAGGGTTCAATGGTGTTAACAATGGTGTGGCATATTCAATACGAAGGAGAGAAAGATGACAGGACAGGAACGAAGGACAGCGATATGGCCAGCACAAAACAGGAGATAGAAAATGGGCACATCACAAGGAAAGGTTATCATGGTACAGATGAAGCAGGGTTATTATTAAGTGATTGACATAATTATGGCACATGAAACATTAATGAGAATTTGTAAGGCAGATTTGGTGTACAGAAGTGTAAAAGAATGGGAAGCAGATGGAGATACAAGCAGAATGGCAGGTAGTGAAACGGGATAGAAGAAAGGCATTAGTCTACAATTGACCTGAAAAATACTTTCTTCCCCAGTACAACAATTTATCAATTATAATAGGAATCACAGCTGTACAAATAACTCAGTATCATAAATAAAGTACCACTCATACACACAAAACCTCAAGATTATAATATGACTGTTAACATGACTCTGAAGAACAAGGCTAGACAAATCTCAGAAGCCGGGAAGTCATGGCACTTAAAATGCTGACACTGGCATCTAATATGTGCTGGAACCATTTCTACTGCGAATGTCTACTTCAATGTCTACTGTGTGAGTTCAGGTTTTGAGGGTGTAGATATATTGCATAAGATAAGTAGGCAGTTGAGACTCTAGATACAGCAATATTACACCTATTTAAAGTATTGGATGGCTTCTAGAATCTACAGCCTATGCCCCCACATATGGAAGATCATAACTTTAAGTGCTTTAATGGTCTCAGATGGAATAACTACACAGCAATGAAGCTATGTGAAAACAAATCAGCTCACAATTCACAGTTTGCAGAAATTACTGCATGTATGTTTATCTGTAAATTAGTTTCATGCTAGTCCACAAGTATCTTCTTGCATTTTAGATTTACAGGTTAAACATGTACAAATTTGCTTATTTCCGCATCCTAATGTATTTTACATTTTAGTTGTAATACTGCTTTTTTATTCCTACTTAGTAATATAATAATTAGTTATAAGAAGAGGAAAGCCTTTTTGTTTTGTGTACCTACCACCTATGCAGGTGTGACAGTGAATACGCAGTTTTTAGTGCAAGTTGAGTTTAGAGCAGTCAATTCAATTCAATGGGCTTTCTTACAAGTGAAAATGGCACAAAACTGCATAGAGTAATTTTGTTTAAACCACGCCACACAAAAACACATGGTACTTTGTTACCATGCATGTTGGCACACATTAGCAAGGTAACCATTGAGAATTAATGGCAATGCTGTGCACCTGCGAAAGGCAGGCACATTATTTGTACATTGTGGGAACAATCACGGTTTTGAGCAAATTTCCACATTGCATAAATCTGAACCTAGTCTTAGGCTGACAATAGACACTAACCTAAGACATGCAAGCTCTATAGAAGTCTCTATAACACAACTCCTACAATCCCATCTAACAGTACCAAAACCTACTGATCCCTCCCTCATATCACCACTCTGTAGCAATCCCTAAATCCCAGCTGTAAAAATCAACTTAAAGAGTTTGGAAACCCTTAGATATACCCACTGAAGAGACTGGTCTCAGGTGATACACAGACATTAGACAAATCCTCCTATATAAGTTATACCTATTTATCTGCGACCTCTCTCTACAGCTGTTCAAATCACAGAGTTTACACAGCATTTCTGAGCTTCCAGGAGACAGGGGGAGGGGATCTGATGTCACACACTGTACAGAACAGAGCAGGGAGCGGAGTGTAATCCGAAATCTGAGTGGAGACAAAGGACACTTTCCAACCCCCCTTCCCCCTTCATGCACAGCCTCACAGCTGGGGCAGTTGATCACCTGTGTGCTGATTGGGTAGCTGGACCATCTCCCGAGATTTTCTGGTGTCTGCATAGACCAAAGGTAGACAATCTCAGCACTCCAGCTGTGGTGAAACAACACATTCCATCATGCGTCTGGGCTGTCGGTCTTGCAATGCCTTGTGGTATTTTCTAATTCTACAACAGCTGGAGCGCTCAGGTTGCCTACCCCTGGCATAGGCCATCAGAAGTGACTCATGCAGATAGCAGAAGAATGAGAGAGCAGACATAAATCACACTAGGTGCTTTGGATAGATACAAGTAGACAATATAGAGGGCTATGCCCTGTTCATTTTCATTTCAGTGGTTTACATACACTTTAACTTACTTTCTCTTTCCTCGTCCCTTCTTTTCACATTGACTGGAATAATTAATTGTATTGTCTGACCTCAGTCAACAGAAAAAAAAATACTTCCAGCTAATCAGGAAAGAAATGATATCACTTTATTAAGAACATAATATGTTACAACAAATGGGACCGATCTACTTCAATTAGAGGGATGAAGTCTCACATAGAAATGGATAGACTGAATTCAGATGTTTTTTTTTTCTGCAAACATGATTGCAATTATCAAATATCTTTTTTGAATCAGGAACAATTCATCCATCCATTTCTATATAAAGCTGGGTATACAGTGAATTATTTTTGTTCAACCAGAGGGTTGAATGAAAAAAAAAAAAACAACAAACTTACAGATGCCTGCAACCACACAAGTGATGGGAATGTAGGGATCTCCCTCCCCTATCAGAATACACTGATCAGCGCTGCAGCCATTAGTTGAAGAGGCTGATCAAATGGAGGTTTTCCAGCAGGACAGTTTGACGGAAGCTTTGCCACTTTTGAGTGCAATACAGCCCTCACCATTTGTTGCACTACATTTTGCTTTGCATTGTACACAAGGCCCCTTTTGTGTATAACATGTTATGCATGTGAGCAGCCTATACCTTGCAACACATGTTAGTCTCTGGATTGCTCCTACTGTCCCAGAATGACTGAATTTGAATTACAGAAGACTGATTTCCAAATCTAAGTTTTCACAGTTGCTATCAAGGGATTGCTAGTGAGCTGTCACAGGAGAAAGATCTTACAACAGCCTCTATGCACAGGTACTGTTAGAAGGGAGAGAAAGAAGAACAGATAGCACCTGAATCAACATGGCCTAAAAAAGAAATGGCTGGTCAGATCATTGTCACATGTTTGACCACCATTTCATATATCTGCTCTAGTGTTTCTTTGCATTAACACCAGACGAGGTGTTTTCTTCAAAGACATCAAAAGAGCACTGCTATCAGCAGGGGCGGACTGACAACTCATAGGGCCTCCGGGCAATAGGGGATCATGGGGCCCCTGTGTCCTTGCCCAAACTCAAAAAAAGCCTATGAAAAAGGTACCAGGGGCATCTCATGGGGCCCCCTACTGACCTCGGGCCCTTGGGCAGTGCCCGAGTTTCCAAATGGTCAGTCCGCCTCTGGCTATCAGTAAAGACTGTTCCCACTACTGTAGAGAAAAGTATTTCCTACTGCATTTAGGTGTGCTGCTCCAAGGGCTGGTTTAATCACCAAAGTGATGTCTTGTTCTGTAGGACCGCTTCCAATAATATTGCTTACACCAGAGAATTTTAATCAATGGGATGTGTGAACATCTCATCAGTCCCTTAACACTCCAAATTATTCTGCTTAAATGAACTTCAAGCAATTAATTTGCAGTAGCACTGGAGAGCTGATTAATCACTGATTACAAGAGTGCTTAGACAGCCATACCTGACAAAACATTTCTCCTCTTTCAATTACTACAGTATGAAGTACAGAAAATCGTGAACACAACTTTGCATGTTACATAAAATGAATGCAAAGTAGATTTTTACAGTTGCAAAGAAATCCAAGTCCCTATGCAAATGACAAACATGCTGAGTGTACACATTTTGGGGTTAATTCACATGGGTGCAGAGGCCCATACAGTATGCAAGAGTTGTTTAATAATGCTTTCAGAGCAGCGTGCAGTCAGCCTATGTTCATCAATGAAAGTGCAGCAGTTGTATGGACATCTGAGTTTGACAGGTAAGCAGGGACAGGTGCATGGCCCTGAATGCAGTGTGAATTCAGAGCTGTATACCTGTCCCTGCAGGTCTATCAAAACTCAGATGTCCGTACAACTACTGCGCCTTCATTGACTAACATAGGCTGCCTATGCACTGTTCCAAAAGTATAAACAAATAACTCCTCTGCACTTGTGTCACCGAGCTCTAAAATGTATATTTCCAATTGGTTGTTTTACACAAGGTGCCCTTGGCTATATCTACAGAGTACAATCCCTTGTAAATAAGAAGCCCCTAGACCTCCCAAGAAAGATTTATTTATTTATTTATGGTACTTATAGAGTGCTGTTGTACATTCACATCAGTCCTTAACCCTCAAGGGGTGTACAATCTAAGGTCCCTAACTCACATTCATACATACACATACTAGGGCCAATTTAGACAGGAGCCAATTAACCTACCAGCATGTCTTTAAAGACTTCTGATATTATATACTGGACTTTGTGAAAAACCAACATTTTTTAGCATGGTCTTCCCTGTATATTGGCTACAAAGTAGAATTAAACCTCCTAGCCTTTGTATGAAATGAACATAAGTTTTTATTTTTTTAGAGATAACTTGTCAAGTTTCTCCACATATGCAGCTTATTGGCTTGGACATCCAAGATCAGAACCTCATTGATCAGCTGTATTATTACAATTGCAGAGCAGGTCCTAGGCTACCACTTCCCTCAGTAAAACACAGAAATGAGTTCTGAAAATGCACAGTATACCAAATATAAGCCTAAGTAACTCAGAGAAGTGGAAGAATTGGAGCTGCAAGAAAGCAACTTTTTGAAAAAAAATGTTTTTATTTATGATTCCCAATGCACTATAGGTTATTTAACCCTTTAGCTGCCAGAGCCTTTTTTGCACACGTTTAAAAAATCATATTAGACCTGAAGATTACACAAAACCCCCGATATTATATATCTTCTGAAAGCAGGTACTCTAGAAAATAAAATAGTGCTTGTTCCAATTTTGTATGTTAGATAACATTACCGCAAAGGTATGAGAAACGCAAAATTTCAGTAAGACACCCTAAAGTGAAGGCAAACAAACACAATACATTTCCTAACTTTTTGGTAAAATATAAAAGATGAGGTTGCACCTAGCAAATAGATATCCAACATGTAAAAACTTAAATTTGTGTGCGCCGTTGAAATGGCAACATTTTCAGTACTCTATATTTTCTATAGGCAACGCTTCAAAAGCCCCTACAGGTCATCAGTTTACTGTTACAGAGAAGGTCTTGTGCAAGAATTATTTTTTTGCTTAACTTTTTTTTTTTTCACCCTGGGTGGGGGGGGATTGGGGGGCAATCATGGTCTAGAAGTGCCATTACCACAGTGTGTGGAAGCAATCGGGCGGCAGTGCAGTCAACTAACTGGTTCCACCTGACAACCAGGAATCTGCCTGTCATTTTTTTTACACAATCCTGGTGGCTGCAGCTATTTGATTTTGTGTAAAACACTTTGCTGTCAGGTCTGTATGACATAAGGACCTGGCAGCGAAAGGGTTAAAGAGACAGCACAGCAGTACCTGCCTGCCTTCAGGCACAACTTGTCTGTTAGGACCCTTTCTTGTGATTGGTCCGATCTGGTTGGCCTGTGCATTTTTCGGGGGGACCCGTTTGGAACCTCCTTTAACCTCTATGGAGCAGCAAATGTAAATAGACTTGTGCTAGTTTACACCTGCCTACCTCCAATCTGAGCCGATCCACTCTTATGGAATCAGGGATCCATTCTCCTCTGGGCAGATCAGAGGGTAGTCAGGTTATAAACAGTCAGTTTACACCTGACCGCCCATAGAGGAGAGTGGGCTGTGTCCGTTTCCGCTTTGCATAGGCATAAGCAGAGCAGACACTGACCGCTCCTCTCTGAGCTGGGCCCCCCCCCCCCCATGTAAAAGGAGCAATGTGTTTCAGCCTGAGACAGCTCTGTAAACAGGTGTTTTACAACAAAGAAGCAAGCCATTACTACAACAAAGATCTTTATTTAGCACTAACAGACTATGGGTTGCTTGAAGCTTGTTAAATATTTTTGATAGATTGCTGAACCTCTTCACAGTTGCATTTATATGCTAACATAGCTCCATTGTTATGTAGCCTGTGGTTGACTTGGCAAGTTATGTGAGGTTATTTACATTCTAAATCAGTGGTCTCCAAACTGCAGCCCGGGGGTCAGATGTGGCCCTTTGCTTGCCTATATCTGGCCCTTAAGGCATTTTTCCTCTCACTGACATCAACAATGGGGGAATAATTCCTGCCTCTGACATCATAGGACACTATCATTCCTATTGACAGCAACAACCAGGCACATTTTGTTCTAATGACACCAATGAGGAGGCACTACTCCTCCAACTGACACCAACAATGGGGAACAAATGATGGGACATTGTACTGAAGGAAAGTAAACTAGCCCTTTGTTTAGAAAGTTTGGAGACCCCTCTCCTAGACCATGCCTGACACATTCTTTTATATATGGTTCCATAAAGTACAGTATAGGTCAGCTTTATACCATACACCTCAAGGAACTCCATTTGATGATTTAAGCTGACCACAGTTGAATCAAACCTGCCGAACCAGCTGAGATTCGATACATCTATAGGCAGGCTGATTGTATTCAAGTCGATCTATCGACTGACTTGGGTAAAACCTGCCTGATGTATTATGTATAAAAAAAACCCTCAGCGCAATAAACTTGCTATAAAACAAATTGTGCAGTTAGCATATAATGTGTTCCCACGTGTTTACATGTGGCTATAGAAGCTAGAAGTATTCATTGGGATTTATTTTCTGAAACGGGAGAGTGCAACATCTGGTCCAGCTGTGCATGGTAGGCAATCAGCTTCGAACTCTAGCTTGTTCAATTAAGCTGTTCAGTTAAAACTGGAAGCTGATTGGTTTCTATGCAGAGCTGCACCTGATTTTGCACTCTCCAGTTTTAGTAAATCAACTCCATTGTGTCCTGCTGGCCGAGAAGGCTCCTCACTGGCAGAACACAATAGTGCTGAGGGAGGGATTATGACACTGATTATGTTGATGGGGGAATCCAGAGATTTTCTTTCCTTCCACCCATGATGGAAAGAAAGGACATCAAATCACCTATGGCTTGCCTTACTGACCATGCAGCAAATCTTTTGTGTTTTATCACTTAATCTGTACTAGTTAAGCTTGTACAGATATTGACTTTTTTTTTTGTTTTGTTTTTTTGTCCAACCAGTGTGTTGAAAAAAAAAAAACCAAAAACGGACATATTGCTGTGGCAGCACAAGCGATGTTGGTACGGCAATCTCCCAGCCCATTTCACTGAATTCTGACAGCATTCCCCACCTAAATTCAAGGATCAGCATTCGCACACATTGGCTACAAGTGCTGATTGGATGCTAGTTTTTGAGCATGTCCCTTCCAAAAAAGCCAGTCCTTAGAACAGCTTCTGTTGAACAGACAGCTGTATACACTGACTGAAAGCTGATTTGTGGCCAGTGCGTACCCAGCTTTACACTACGTATTCGATTACAGCTCATCTATAACATCATATGGTAATGTAAATCATTACTATGTTCATATATTGTGCACAACTTTGTAGAACTTTAGCACCACCATATGAAAAACTCTGTGAAGACATCATGATGGCAACCTTTGAAGTTTGTTAAGTCCAGCATGCCAACAGCTGTGCAATAAGTGTATGAGTAAGCTGTAATAAATGCTGTGCTACACCTTATCTAGATAATAAAGGAATGTATTCAGTAAGGCTATCTACAGACATAAGAATTATGAAAAGGAGACATAAAACAGCACTCACTAGAGTTGTGGCCAAATACATGCGAGAACAATCATTCACAGGGTAGTAACTATCTGACTATGTTTAAATGGAAAAACAGAAATGTATAAAAGAAACCCTCCACAAAATACAAAATATTTACACTGATATTCATTTTGCTTGCATGAGATTATTCCGAGGCATGTGAAAGTACAAGTTTTTTTCTCTACCACTGTCTGATACCAATGGATAGCACTGGCAGATAAAAAAGCTGCAAAGACAAACTGAAGAATAGCACCTGAAGAAGTCAGTTGGTAGGCACCACATACGCAAGTGTTAAGTTGCTAGAGCATGGTACATCCATCTTGATCACTTTCCATCACAGAGCTGCACTATGCTACTTTGTACAGTAAAACTATTACATAACCAAAGCCTGGTCATGAGAAAAGTGCTCACATGGCTTTCTTTCATCATCACTCTGAGTGTATGTAAGGTTGGTAATCTGTTACAGGACAGCATTCATCTTATGTTAAAGTGGAATTTCAGGGAAACTAACTTCTCTTAAACATGCTCCCTCCCCCTCCTAACACCTATTCTGATTAATCTGTGCAAGAAAGATCTCTATACTTACCCATTTCAGCTTGCTACAGTCCAGTCACATAATCTCCCCTGTGTCAGCCAACACATACTGCAGGGGAGAGGAGTGAATGCGCAACAACAGCTAATAATGTCTGGGAGCAGAGAACTAACCTATAGGCGCCTTTGGCCTGTTGTCGGTGTTCCCTCTTCTCCCCTGCAGCAGCCGCTGACTGACACAGGGAAGTTAGATCATGTGATCAGCCCAGAGCAGGCTAAAAATACTTAAGTATACAGATATTTCTTACACAGATTGGTCAGAATATGTGTTAGGAGAGGGAGGGAGCTTTATTAAGAACAGATTTTGAGCGGAATTCTACTCACCTACTAAAAAATATTATCTAGAAAGTCCAATTAAATTCAATATGGCCAATCAAGTAGATTCAAGATGTATTTCTTTCGAAGTTCATCTATTAAAGAAACCCTGCCACCAAACCATTCATTTTCGCAAAAATCTTCCCATAAGATTATACAGTGGGGATCAAAAGTTTGGGCACCCCAGCTAAAAATTTGTATTAATGTGCATAAAGAAGCCAAGGAAAGATGGAAAAATCTCCAAAAAGGCATCAAATTACAGATTAGACATTCTTATAATATGTCAACAAAAGTTAGATTTTATTTCCATCATTTAAATTGTTTTTCTCACAATCCTGCGAGCTGTTCTGTCTGATATTTTTCTTGGTCTTCCAGATCTTGCTTTAACTTTCACTGTTCCCGATAACTGCCATTTCTTAATTACATTCCGAACAGAGGATATTGACATCTGAAAACGCTTTGCTATCTTCTTATAGCCTTCTCCAGCTTTGTGAGCGTCAACTATTTTCAGTTTCAGTTTTCTAGACAACTGCTTAGAAGAACCCATGGTGCTGATTGTTGGGGCAAGGTCAGATGAGTCTGGGCATTTAAAACCTTTGAGATTGACATCACCTGGTCTTCCCAGACGATGATTGAGAACAATCCATGACACTGGCAGGTCTCAGCTTTGCAAAGGGGACAGTGCATGCTATAAATTCTGCAGGGTGCCCAAACTTTTGCAGACGCCATTTATTTGTTTTCTGTTATTTTGAAAGTGTAAATGATGGAAATAAAATCTAACTTTTGTTGACATATTATAAGAATGTCTAATCTGTAATTTGATGCCTTTGAGATTTTTCCATTTTTCCTTGGCTTCTTTATGCACATTAATACAAATTTTTAGCTGGGGTGCCCAAACTTTCGATCCCCACTGTATGTGTAGCATGTCACTTTAAACAAGCTGCTAGCAGACTTCAGCAGGCATACACAATACTTGAAACTTGCTTGAAGATAGTGTCAACAGACCCCTCATTTCAACAAAAATATTCCTATGAGATTGTATGCGCATTTCAACATTTAGGCATTTTCGCTGATAGACTTTATAAAATACCTTGCACTGTACTGACTGTGATTTTGTACTAGTAACTTTTCTACCTGTTAAAAACAATTATGCATGCTATTTACCTGAAAATGGCTCCCTTGTGTAGACATCAAAAAAATCCTTATGATATCAGCAGCCTCAGTGCTCTCACTCAAAAGACAATCTATCATATTCTCCTTCGTTCCTCCCTCAGCCTCAGATTATAAACAGAAGGGTGGAGGAGCTGGACCAGCAAAGGCAGTTATCAGATACTGCCAGAACAGGAGAGAACACTGAAGTACAGGAAGGTAGGGGGCTGTGCTAGATAACGGACATTTCTGGAGTGTCAATTCCCTAGCAAGGTCAGAGGCACACTGAAGTAAATACATTGCTTATGGAAATGGAAAATGCTGCAAATAGGCAGATAATGTACTTGATTGTTCTGTGCTTTTCCTTGCGGTTTTGTAAGTTGGTGACAGGGTCTCTTTAAGATTCCCACTGCACACAATATAAATGATTTAACATATAAATGACCACTTCACACATTCTTTAAAGTCTTTAGCAAATGCAGTTCTTTATGAGATAAGACATCATATTCTATCATTCCTGAGGATTTCCTGAACCTGCAAACATACACATCTAAATTACCATTGCACCATTCACCTGTACAGTTGTCGAGGGGCAAATTGTGGTAAAATTGTAAGTACACCTTAAATTGCAGGACAAGTTGAGGAGGTAGGACATCCAACATAGGCCAGTTACGTGTGTGTATATATATATATATATATATATATATATATATATATATATACATACATCCATTCTACCTGAGGGGACCTAAAACATAGACATGTGCCTGGGGTGGTCAGGGGTGAAGAGAAAGGGAAGGCAGGGAGGGCAGTTAAGAAGGACATTTTCCATACCTCCCACAGTGAGCACTCGAAGCCGATCCAGGAATGCTGGTAGGTCTGTGTAGGGTGGGAGTAGGGAGGCAGCACAACAGGGTTAAGGTTAAAAAGGAAGAAGGGCGCAGCATAGGGAAAACAGAGAGGAATCTTTAAATATTAAATCTGAACAGCAAAAACAGGGGGTCATACAAGCTGCAAACCATGTCTGCAACGTAATCTGGAGGGAAGTAAAAGCACTCAAGCACATAATAGCTTCTTGCAAGCAGCCACAAGATCCCTCCTGCAATATGCACACTGCATTGAAATCACCTTTGAAACACATAGTTCTGCAGTACACTATGCGTTCGGCTTATGGCTTTCAATATTTCTACCTTACAGGCTCATGGAAAAAACAGAAAAAAAGGAGCACTCTCACACAACACATACATATAAATATATATATATATGAAGAGCACAAGAAAAAAAACTGGACACACGCATACTATAAGAAAAAATACTTCTACATTAGAATGGCCAAAGTAAAGTGCTAAACCCACCCAAGTGTATGATGATTTTAAAACTGTAAGGGCCATATCACATATGCAGTTCTGTTGTTTGTGCCAGCAATAGGAGTGCTCATCTGCTACTATAGCAGTGTTCTTTTGCTGGCTGAAATGAATTTTGTTTGCCATCGAGAGAAAGCGGACAGAGCATCAACATCCCCATGTCTGGCCAGAAAGTCAACAGCACTCTAGCTGCAGGTAAGCGCTCTTATGGCTCTAACACACCATTGTATTGTGCTGAAATGCAACACTGAAAACCAGGCTGGTGTGAATGGGCTTTAGCAACCCTGATGGGATATTCTCAGCAACAGGTTTGTAAATCTGATGTGGCTAGGATCCATTCCACCTCTTCACTTTCCTACACTTTATGGCCTCTGTAAACTCCTATGTTTTTTTCCAAAATGTGCATTTTATGTTTTGTATTGTTACATTGTGCTTTTAGAAAATCCTGATTGATGCAGTTTCTAACAAGCTAATGTTCCATAGGGAAGAATGATACTACATGTAAACACACCATACATGGATTTTATATACAGATGCACGCTTAATGAAAAGCACATCTTTGATATAATGGAAAACACATCATAAACACATGAACAGAGCATTGCAAATGCAACATTTACTAAAACAAGTCCTGTGTTCATATTTGGAAGATTTCTGGTCACTTCCTTTCATTCAACAGCTTTCTCCTCACTTCCTGCTCTGGTGGCTGGTACCAAAAGTGAGGGGAACTTTCAAAGACAAAGACACATTTTTTTTAACCCCTTCACGCCAGCACCTCCTGGCCCTTTAAGGGGTTTCTGAGGCGGGGAGGTGGGGCAGGGTTTAGGGTCATGTGACAGCCGTGATTGGCTGTCACAGCAGTCACATGATCTGAAAGGTCCCGATCGCAAGAAGAGATCGGGACCTTTTCGTGGGACGCCGACACATGTGCTGGGAGTGCGAGCACTCAGAACGTTTGTTTACAAATGATACGCAAATATCAGGCTGCTCGGCATCAAGGCCCAGCCGCCAAGAGGCCGCATATTTGCGTTCTGTCGGCATGAAGAGGTTAACTACCTTGTTTTGCTATGCATGTACAGGCTTTTGAAGAACCTACAATAGCCAATGATGAATGATTTTCAGAATGGGCACTGATGTGTCCATGTCGTTTCACAGAGATGCAGACAGAACGTTGGCCTTCTATAGTTTCCTCCACAAATGAGCAAACCTTGCACTTCAACAGCCTTTCCAAACAAAGGGGAACTAGGCAAGTAAGGCTCCATGCACACTGGGCGTTTTAATAATGCTGGTAGCATTAGCTGTGTAAAGTCATGTTAAAAAGTTTTTCAGCGGGTTTTTAGCATTTGGGCATCCCCTGCAAGAAAAATTTAATTTTTGGTGAGATGCTTTCAATGAGAAATCACATCTAAATACATGCAGACCTTGCCACGATTTCGCACACATCCCCACACCATAAATGGTGTGAAGAAGCCCAAAGAGCGCTGTATAAACTGTATGTAGCCTCAGCTACACACAGAATATAGGGTAATGTTCGGACAGTGGGATGGCATTTTCCTGTCCCACACCCAGAACAAAATTTGGTAGGGGTGAGTGCTGCTCAGCCATTCACAGGGAGCTTAGTTTTCTATAAATTAATATAAATCTTCGCCTGATTGGCCGAGGAGGATATTGTGATGTCATTTACCTGTTTCAAAATATCAGGGGGAAGCTTTGAATTAATTTATAGAATACAATGCTTCATGTGAAAGGCGGAGCATTGCTCAGTCCAACTAAATTTTGCTCTAGGTGTGGGACAGGAAATTCACATCCCAATGGCAAAACAAAGCCCCGTAAACTGTATGTAGCTGAGGCTATACAGTTTATACAGCAAACCCAGCCGCTGCATCTCTTAGTGAAGGTAATAGTTTGTTTGGGCCAGCTAGCTTCAAAGAAACTATTTAAACTTCACTAAAAGCTGGAGATCAGCTTTAAACAGACAAATCAGTCAATTGCCAACAATGTACCTTTTTATTAGACCACTGCCACCTTTTTACTGGACCACTTGTAAAATTGTCATCATAAATATTACTATCCAAGGCAGGGCTCCCTATAAAGAAGAATGGATTGAACCAGATGTAGGGGATGATGGGAAAACCAGCAATCAAACACACCTGAAAGTGGCAGACTCTGCAGAATAGTCACCCGGCGGTTTCTCTTCACTACTGTAGAGATCGTCAACCCAAGCAGCAGGAGAGAGCAGTATATTTCCTTTATGGAAGCCCTCTACTGTGCAGGTTTATTTTAGAGAGCATGTCACCCTATATCTCTCAAGGAATTTTGGCAAATAGGTTTCTGTATCCAAGTTATCTGCTCTGGCCATTGCAGATTTGTATTATTCCCCAACCCTAAAATATGGAAATGCAGATGGAATCTTGACTCCATGGTGGTGACAGCGATTGTCAAAGACACTGGCAAAGCGTAAAACTATCCATAAACACAAAAAATTATCAGATTCCAAAATCCATGCTAAACAGCGTGGAAGAAAGGAATCTCTGCTGCCGGATATTGTGTTGAACAGCTGGGGGGACCTGCAGCTGATGAATGCCCGAACAGTGACTGTATCTGATTGGATGCAGTCACTGTTCGGTCAGCAAATCTCCACCCAGCTCCTTTGACAAAAGTCAACTGGAAAATCGACTTTGTTGAGCCAGGTGGTGGTCACAAACTTGGCCAGCTTAAAGGATAACTTTCACTTTTTCACTTTTTAGAAAAAATAATTACGCATCTTTTTGCAGGTAAAAAATATGCACATTTTTTTTTCCCCACACTAGAGCCTGTAAAGCATTGCACACGCAAATCAGAAGATTGCAGCTGCAATGCTAGGCTCCTGCAGACTCTCAATACACTGTCTGCCCATACTTCCTATAAGTACAGGCATTTACTGAATTGCAGGAAGAATCAAAAGAACTATGAGAGTGCTCACCAGCGCCTTTGCAGTTCATTAGGAAACTACAAGCTTTAGTACTTGTAGACGATGGTACTTGTAGTTCATTCATTCACAGAACTCTGTGACTGAACAATGCAGCTGTCTAGGCAGAGCCCCGTACAGCCAAGCTGTGTTCAAATTGTGACAGCGGGTACAGGGAGAAGATCCCCCGCCTACTGTCACAGGTGGGGGTGGAGATCTGGAACGTGTTCCACCGTAAAGTATGGGTGGAACAGGTATCATGTTTCAAAAGGTGAACCTAGCCTTTAAAGGAGAAGTAGGGCCAAAGCTTTTTTGGCCCTATTTATCCTGTAGGTCACAGGAGTGCAGAACTAAGTACAGATTCAGCTGACAGTGGGCTAGAGTCCACTGTCGCCTGATGTTATTCATTTGGTCCAGACTCTGGAGGGATCCTGGCTTTAACGTTGGGATCCACCTTGATGGCTGGACCAGCAGATGGCTCAGCCTCTCAATGCTCCGCTGACAGCCTGAACCAGTTGCTCCCATCCCCTACACAGCCTGGTGATCCAGTGAGTGTTGAAGAGGCAGAGCAGAGAGCCGGTGGCTGGCCATCACCGGCTCTCTGCTCACTTAGGACTGAGAACTGTGCAATCAATTTGATTGCTCAGTTCTCGGTCTTAGAGGTAGTGGGGGACAGATGCAGCATCAGACCAATGCTGCATTCACCTTAATGAGTTTGTATGTTTATTTTTTCCAAACCCTCACCTCTCTTTTTATCAGGAGCTGTAGGAAGCCACTGAGCAATACAGCCCCCCCCCCACCCACTCAATCCAAACAGAATAGTATCAGTTCAGAGTGCACTGAGCGCAAAACATGTAAACAACATTGCTCATAAAAAGTAAGATAATTTTTTAAAATAAAAACTTTACACAGAATAGGTAATCAGCAATTGCAATTGCTACACCTTATAGATTCAGTCTATTTATAAATATACAGAACAAGTGAACAGAGACCCATTTGCTTTTTGTTTATACAGCTACCAACTAATTGCTGCTTCATACCTGGCTGTACAAGAATATTCTTTACTACACAGAATGAACTGCAACAAAACAATAGCTGTGAACCGGAGTATACTGCTTTTGTAGCAGTAATAACCATAATTTCAGAATATGAACAAAAATAAACAGCAAAGGAAGTAATTTTTAAATGTGTTGGTATCTCATTATTCTGGTTAGTCAAGTTTTGATTTTAAAATTGTCAGAGGAAAAAAATATGTAGCTACCAAAAAATATAAGAGCCCATTGGGGTACAGCTAGACTATAGGAGGATATGGGCTGCTGCCTCAATTCCTACCTTGCTAACCAGAGCTTTTGAGTTGCCTGAAGTAATCCTACACCCATAAAGGGATGCCTGCAGTTTACACAGATTTGTAGAACGATCCTTTGGTCTGTGGTGCTGGGATGATTGCTGAAGACAACAGCAAGTTAAAACTACTGGAGGAAAATGATCAATTGGGATGAAAATAGTTCTTTTGAATGTAAGCATGAAGCTGCAGGTCACTGCAGGATACTTGCAGGATATGAACTTACACATCACGCAACGAAGAAGAAGGTGGCATCTTTTAACATTCAACTTCTACTCCACCCTTTGAAATTAGGCTAAAATGAAAACTACAGATAATTGCTGCCCAACTCAGTCCTAAAGGGACACACTTTATTATTTTGTTACAAACTGATTAAAATTTAGTATACAAAGGAAGATTTTTGCACCTGCCTAAAAACTACTCATTGTGGCCTCCAGAACTGAGTTGGGCGGCCTTGCAACCAACTGGGCAACATGCTAGTTACCTGGTCAAGAAGAATCAAGACTACAATTTATTTTACATGATTATACTGGTAGATTAAATCAAATCTTTATTGTGGTTTGCAACTACAATTAGAAATCTGAGATTTCTAGATTTCTAGAAGGTACAAATCAAAAGTAAACATTGATTGTGCTCTTACCAAATCCTGCAAACTTCGGAAAGTAAAATCACAGATTATTCAAATTTGAGACAGATCAATACAAACTGATTGGCCCTCATGCCCACACACCACATGCTCTACTCCCAAAGCAGACCACCAAGCGCCCAGTCTGTTTCCAGCACACACCCTCAACATGCCTATTATTTGCGGTTAGTGGTGGTTACTCAGTGCACTAGTCTAAGTTAGCAGTTTTGGCGTGAGATCAGCATGAGCTTTGCAGCCTAGTAACCGCTACTGGCCAATCTACATATAGAGCCCAACTAACAGCTTTTGGTTTCTAAAGGACAGGAAATATACTGGGTGAACAGATGCCAAAACCCCATTCTTCCTTACATATATGACCTTGTAAGCAGGACAGAAAAATAATCATCTAGCTTGTTCAGTTACATCTGCACAGACACCTGAAGCATTGCTGTGTCAAAAGTAATGCTCTAATTTTTAAGTAATATAGGGATTTGAGAATATATTCAATAATGTCCAAGTGGCAACCATAACAATATGAACCACTTGTGACACAGGGAAGCCTCAACAGCCTGTACAGGTTTATAAGAAAATAACAAGCCTACTGGTACTGTGATTTATGTACATTATTTTTCTCTAAAATCAAACAATTTCTTTGAAAGAAAAAAATCTTGCATCTTGCGCAAGCACATACGATCTGTACACAAATGGTTTGTGTATATAGCAGTATACAACAGATCTTGGCCACTAAAGTTGCAACCAATAAAAAAAAAATCATTCAAAGCCCTAAAATTGTTATAAAAAAATATTATCTTCATATCATAAGGCCAACTTACACATTGTATTCTATTTGAAAAATGTATCTTTTTATCTTTATCAAATTCAGAATTATCAGATCTTTTGTTCCATATTTGCCCATGGATAGATGACACATTAATGAATCATTAGTTAAACCTTATCTGGAATATGCAGTTCAATTTTGGCACTAATTCACAAAAAGAACATTGGGGAACTGGAGAAAGTGCAGAGAAGGGCAACCAAACTGATAAGAGGCATTGAGGAGCTCAGCTATCAGGAAAGAGGAGATTAAGGGGGGGATATGATCAACATGTATAAATACATCAGTGGTTCATATAGTGAACTCTGTGTAGAGCTATTTACCCTGAGGTCATCACAGAGGACAAGGGGGCACTATTTGCATCTGGAGGAAAAGAAATGTAATATCCAAATACAGAAAGGTTTCTTCACAGTAAGGGCTGTCAAAATGTGGAATAGACTCCCTCAAGAGTTGGTTCTGGCCAGCTCAGTGTATTGCTTTAAAAAATGCCTGGATTCTTTCTTGGATACACAGAATATAACTGGATACTAACATTTATAGGTAAATTTGATCCAGGGAATATCCAATTGCCTCTCGGGGGATCAGGAAGGAATTTATTTCCCTGCAGGAGCAAATTGGATCATGCTTTGCTGGGTTTTTTGCCTTCCTCTGGATCAACTGTGGGTGTAGGATTATAACGTTTTTTGTTTTTTTTTTATGGTTGAACTGAATGGACTTTTGTCTTTTTTCAGCCAGTCTAACTAAGTAACATCTATATAACCCAGCTCTAGATATTTTCAAATACAGAAATAACAGTCAACATTGAAAAAATGTTTTCACTGACCTAAAGCAAAACGTAATGTTCCATACGTTAACCATAGTCTGTAAGACAAAGTAGTAACCTCCACATAAATTAATATTGTCCACAAATATTAGGTATCCACTAAACAAAGCACACCTATACAGAAATAGACTGGTGTAATATAATTATAGCCTTGTCCATGCAGACCAGTGTATACAAAGTTCAGTAAATAGTCATGTCAAAGTAGGTATCTTAACATTTGTAGATAAAGTCCTTTATGTGGAGATACTACTTCAGCTTATGAACTCTGAATAATTTATGGAACAATGAAGTACAATACTCACCTTTTATGACACAGATATTCAGGACTCTTATTCAATTCCAATATAATTTTCAGTCAGTGAAGACATCTTCTCAAAGTTTACCGATTTCTCTTGGTTTGAAAAATATCCAGAAATGGGATTTATAAACTTGTCATCTACCCATGTGCAGTGTTGAACAAAAGATCTTATTCTTCTAAATTTGAATGAGGATACATTTTTTCAGATACAACACAATCTATTAAGTGGCCTCTCAATATGGAGATACTAATCTTATTTTATCAGGTTTTACATTAATTTTATACATATTACTGAATAGAAATAAATGAAGTTGTTTTTAAAATTTCTTTGCATTTCAATTAGTCCAGATCTCAATTGTGCTGTATATGGATTTACTGTATGTCTCTTGTTGAGTGGGCAATAAGGTGTACTTTCTCTTTACTGAACATTGTGACACCTACGCATAAGAACGCATATAAAAAAAAAAGGATTCGCCTTGATCCACTTTCGTATGAAGCATTCACTTATAAAAAATAAAGCAAGTTTTGAAGTGCCCGGTACTGCTACTCACACTTGCTAAAAGAAGCAGCATAGGATGAATTACTAGGTCTGTATATTTTCTGCCCTGGACGAATTCAGCTGTTAGTTGTAAACTCTGCACCTACAATTCTGTTGAGCAGGGGTAGACATACATAGTGGGGGTGAGAGAAAAGCGCAAAAGCAGTGACCATTCTAGCAGAGCTATTGGCCCTCACCGAGTTTGTCTGAGGATGTGACAATATCAGCTGGCACACAGGAGTCCAAATCTGCATCCAGAATGCCAAGTGGGTCAAGCTGGGCAACATGGTGCCCACGAATCTATAAAGAGGAGAGGTGCCAGAAGAGGGTTGTGGAAGAGGAGAGGAGAGGAAGGCAGGGCAATGACAAGTAACAGTAAGATGACAGGTAGGTTGAGGAAGAATGGAATAACAAAAATCAGATGATGGAAGAACCAGAAGGTGGAAGGAATACAGTGGCACCACATAAAATAAATACAGAAACAAAAAACAAAAAAAAACAAAAAAAAAAAAAAAAAAAAAAAAAAAAAAAGGGAAAAAAGGAGGAAAAGCAGAGAAGAAAAAAAGTTACAAATTTAGTACAGGAATCCTCACCAACATTCGGAGGACCGACAATTACTGGAGCGTCATCAAAATTAACAGAGCTAATTCCGAGGGGGTCAAGTTTTGCAACGTGGTGACCCCTTACCTGGAAGCAATGACACAAATTGGTTAATGACACCTCCCCTCCCCCCCACAACAAAACTGGGGAAGTAAAGAAAGGAATGTTTCCCATAGCACCCAATCTGACAATCTTTTATAAATAAATACATTTTCTAATCTTCAACAGAAAGCTAACAAATAGAGTGTGTGTTAAGGGCTTCACCAACTTTCTCCCCCTCTCCAATTTTGGTTAATGGAAAGTAATTACTTCTACAACATATATTTATGGATGCAGGTGTAATCTCTAAATCACAGCTTTATGTCCTAATAGTTCCACATATTTATTTGAACATGGGGATAATGAGTCATTGAGCAGTCACCATTATTTTTCTTATGTAGATAATACAGCTATTAACAGTATAACCAGTACAGTACTTATAAGTCTACATATAATTAAAGGGTCAGTTTAGCTATGAAAGTGTTATTTCAGTTTTTGGAAGATGCTTGTGGGCTGAAGTGCTTACAGTGGACTTAAAATTATATTAAATATATATATATATATATATATATATATATATATATATATATATATATATATATATATATATATATATATATATATATATATATAAACAAACATGTCATACTTACCTGCTCTATGCAGTGGTTTTGCACAGAGCACCCCAATCCTCCTATTCTCAGGTCCTCCAACAAGTGTGCTCGTGACCCCTCCCTCCTGCCAAGTGACCCCACAGCAAGCAGCTTGCTATGGAAGCACCCAAGCAGGCTCGCTTCTGAGCCACTACTCTGCGTGTCCATTTACACACAGAGCAGCGGCTCAGCCCCGCCCCCATCTCTCATTGGCTCACTGGCTGTTATTAACTCAGCCAATGAGGAAGGCGAGTCACCGAGGAGCCAAGGTTCTTGTGCACATTGCTGGATCGCGATGGGGCTCAGGTAACTATTGGGGGGCTGCTGCACACAGAACGTTTTTTACCTTACTGCATAGAAAGGCACATTCTCTTACCTTGCAATGTGCTACAAAGTTACAATGTTGCACTGTGGTCATAGAGGAAGAGGAGACTATGGAAATGCTTCCTGCTGCCTGCAACATATTGCTGACCTTAATTCAGTCTAGGAAAAGTCACTAACTGGAGTTTAAAGAAGTACAGCCAAAGCTCTTTTGGCTGTACTTTTCCTGTGCATCACACTCCTGTGGATCTCTACTCCTATGATCGGGTTTCAGCCGACAGCGGGCTGAAGCTGCTCGTATTGTCTAGGTGATCTGGGCAGAAGTGACAGCACTCCTCCTTCCCCCACCCTACCCACCAAAAAAAAAAAAAGTGTAATGCAGGCCATAGACGGGTCATTTATCCACCGAATGTTCGTCCGCACGAAAAATCGGCTGATAAGCACGCCGTTAGTGGGGCTAGCCCGTCAGCCGTTTTTTGCGGATCTCCTCATTTATTTTTATTGGTCATGCTGGAAAATCCACGAAAAACGGGTGGTAGCATCGGCAACGGGGCCGACTGATTTTTCGTTTATCAGCCGTGTGTGTGTGTTTTCTGCTCACAGCAGCTGTGAGAACTCAGCAATCCGCTGTCATGTGATCACCCTTAGAGCCTAAGGGGGACAGATGCAGCATCGGACCAATGCTCCATCTACCTAGCTAAGTATAATTGGAGGGGAAGAAAAGCCCATACTTATCTTTTAAGGAATGCTTTTTACTGCTAATAGATAGAGCTTTATTAAAAAATGATAATGTTTCCCTACACTTTGACATGCAAGGATTTTTTTTCAAGCAGACTTGTTAAGTTTCCCTTTAACTACCTCTTTTAACAAACTCCATGTATCTGACTTCCCAAGTCAGTAGATAATTAAAGTGGAACGTCAACTAGTGGAAGTTCCACTTGTTTGCCCTCCCCCACCCACCCCTTTAACATTTTGCATTTTTATTTTTTTTGGGGGGGGGGGGGGGAAGCGCTCTCACTTCCACCCAGATCATCTAGGCCAGTGGTGGGCAACCTTTTTTTTCAACTGAGCCAAATCTCGCCAAAACCACGATTGAAATTTATTTTGAGAGCCACATTTTTAAAACTGAAAATACATAGGATGGTACACTGTTTTTAGTTTCAATAAGTTTTTATAGTGATTCATCCCCCATAGTAATTCATCCCCCGTATAGTAATTCATCCCCCGTATAGTAATTCATCCCCCGTATAGTAATTCATCCCCCCTATAGTAATTCATCCCCCCTATAGTAATTCATCCCCCCTATAGTAATTCATCCCCCCTATAGTAATTCATCCCCCCTATAGTAATTCATCCCCCATATTAATTCATCTCCCATATTAATTCATCCCCCATATTAAATTTCATCCCCCACAGTACTATTCCCCCCCCCCCCCCCAAGTAGTAAGCCAAGTCCCCCGTGTCAATTCACTTACCTTTGCTCCGCGCGTTCCTCTCGCCGTGCTCCCGCGCCGTTCCGGTCTTCAGGGCGGACTGTGAGAGGAGCCTAGCTCCTCTCACGTTTGTCACGCTGCCCCGCCTACACACATCCTGACAGCCAATCACTGGCTATCAGGATGTGAGTGGCAGCGAGACTGGCCAATCATTGCATTTGAGCGCGCTGCCCTGGCTGTTTTTTTTTTGATCACGCTGCAGAGTCCCTGCCGCCCGAGAGGAGGGAGGGGAGCGGGCGCCCGGCACACAAGAGCCGCATTAAAGCGTGTAAAGAGCCGCATGTGGCTCGCGAGCCGCGGCTTGCCGACCACTGATCTAGGCGATCCGAGTTTACCTCCACCCCCCTTAACCCATAGCCTTCGTGGACACAACACAGGTCCAAGAAGACTGCGGGACCATTCACAAAGCGCAGCATGGCTCATGCATGTGCAGTGTGAAGCCGCCAGCCTTCCCTTCGTTAAGATGCCGGTGCCTGGACCCAAATCCCATTGAAGAATTGACTTGGGTGAGGACAGCACTAGATCCCTGGATAGCAAGTGTCCTTATGTTAAAAGTCAGCAGCTACAGTATTTCTAGTTGCTGACTTTTAACTTTTGGGGGGGGGGGGGGGACTGGAGCTCCTCTTTAATTACATCAGCATTTGTTTTAATTTCTTTTCTTCTTACTCACACAATGCACCTGCATTTAAATATGAGCACTCTTAAATTAGTTTAGCTATTTACAACTTTTTTATTGATGTGCAATTCCCTTTGCCAGCATCAACCAAAAACTGAAACCATTTTGGGAAAAACAAATGAATTACAAATGAAAGCAGGGCAAGCAATTTTTAAAGGTGAATTAACATTCACATTTAGAGAAAAAAATGAAAAGATGAAATAACACCCAATTCCCACTTACCTCTGTGGGTGACAGGGTGACTGTCCATTCAGCCCACTGCAACTGTCCTTGGGTTTAAAAACTGCTCTGTTCTTCCTCTTCTTTCCCTAGGGATGCAGGAACAGATTAGTGCGGTTCTGATTGGTCAGTGCCAGCACGTGATCGAGCCTACCAATCAGAACCTAACTCTAATCTGTCCCAGCATCCCTAGGGAAAAAAGGGAAGAGTATTCAAACCCCAGGACCACTGCACCAGGCTGCATAGACAGTGAACTTCTATCACCCACAAAAGTGCAGCAGGGAGCGGGAGAGTGGGGAGGGTGTAGAGTGTAGGGTGTGTGTTCACCTTTTTATTTTAAAGGATGAACTAACCCTTTAAGATGTAATCTTATAACTATGCCAATTAAAATTGTCCTTTGTACTACACAGGTCAACTGGGGAAGCAGAGCGTGTGCATGTGCGTGTCTCAAAACTGACTGAATAAAATTACAAATCATTTGCATATAAATAGGTTCACATGTTTATGTATTTACCTCTTTCCCTGAGGTAAGGCTTAAGTGTTGCTAAGCCCAAAACAGTAAAAATCAGTCTGTATATGCAGTAAAGCATGCTTATACTCACTGTGGAACCTAAGGGGCTAATTCTCTGCATTGTGTAAAAAGGCTGTCTGATCCTGTATTCTCTGATCCTCCTAATGTCCCCAATCTATCTTCTGATAGTACAGAGCTCTAGCAGTCATTCTGCACATGCTCAGTTGGGTGTGTATTTCAAGAGAGTTTTTTGTTTTCTTTGAGAAGGTGCGTTCAATCAGCACTATCCAGACAGGGTCCGGGGTTATGCACCCTCATAGGCAGTCAGAGCAGAATGAAAATTCCTCCTACAAGCTTTAACTAGTGCTCTGCTGGACACTGATAGAAGTCACAAGACTACTCTAACCAAGGATGTGAAAAGGTATTTAGCAGTTTATATTTACTAAAATAATTGCGCTTCCATGATCTGTGCACTGTGGGAGACCAGATATAGTGAATGCAGGGTCATTAGTTTAGTTACACTTTAAGGGCCCTTTCACACACCTAGTTCTGGGTCCAATCAGGTCCACTAAAAAAAATGGAGGAGGACTGCGTTTAGGGGAACTTGACAGAGGCAGCTGGGTGCAAACGGACAGCGGAGTCTGTTTAGTCCTGGCCTCCCACAAAATAGAGCAGGGTCTGCTCGTGTTCGCACTGCAAAACCTGAGCAGACATGGACCTGTCATTCGCCCCGATCAGCAGGGGATCAGCTCACAGATCCCCAGCCATACTTCAATAAAGCCATTTGGACAACTTGAGGATCTGTGGTGTTCTGACAAATATCTACATTGTGTCATGAAAGATCCAGTCTCCAGCTGGTGATTGCTGCAGCACCCAGTATCCTAGAGCCTTTTCCAGGACCGTGTGCGATGGGAATATAGACAGTTAAATACATATCTGACTTGCCTTTGAGTCCTTAATGCTGTAATCCAGATAACTGCAGGAAACTTTGATACACTCAAGTAAATGTATCATTAAGGTTTGAAAGAAGTAGCACTGGCTGAGAGAATTTTTGGGGAATAGACTGGGGGTGACCCATAAAGTAAGTCAAATATATATTTCAGTTTCGCCCTACCCTCTGGAGGTCTCATTTATTGAGTATTTTAGTATAACATGTATATGAAATATAAATGTGCAAGAGCCAGAGAAGGGGCTGGAGACATACCTGGTAAGCACGGATGAGGGATTGCACAGCCAGATGATCTTCCACTAGCTTATCGATGTTTGGCTGACCCTTAACTAATGACTGTGCTTGGGTCAGTGCAGACAGGCTGGTACCAAATGGTGGGGGGCTCTGGTAAGCGGTTCCAGGTGCAGCACCGGCATTGGCATTCCGGAAGAAGATGTCCCAAGACTGCAAAACAGCACAGTGGTGTAAGCCAGCATTAGAAACACGCATGCACAAAATGTTAGGTGGCTTTACAAACAGCATAGGAACTAAAAGACCATCTAATCTTTGAAGGAAAACAAGCAGACTAAGGAGATGCTATTAGTCATAATGGTAACCTGTCACTATGAGAGGCAGACAGGCATAATCATGATTAAAGTAAATCTAAAGTCAAAGCGTAAAGTATATCTAAAGCAAAAACTAAAAGGATAAAACTGCTGTCAGTTTTTTTACTTTTTTGCCATCTGTGTGTCATTAGGTATATTCTCCTTGATTTACTGCCCTGTAGACTTATGCCAGCCATACATGGGTCAAAATTCATCCGATTTTTTCATCCGAAAATCGGACCTAAGAAGAATCGGTCGATTTTTGCTCTGTTAGTGGGTCAATGGCACAGTCCAATTTTCGTGGTTCCTCCCCTTTTCGGTGATCGGGCATGTTGGAAAATTTGTGAAAAAAGACCAATTTTCGTCTCGATGGTCAGATCGAACGGTAGTTTTTCCGAAAAGAATATGCCCATGAGCAGTGACCTGGAAGGTACAGAAGTTTCGCCTGTTATATGAGGTGAACGTTATGACTTGGTCGGCCGATTTTCAAAATCATGGATTGAACCATCAGATTACCACGCAAACGACGTTTTCAATTTTTGGACGAAAAATCATTTGGATTTCAAACCATGTATGGCCTGCATTAACAGAAATTTAGAGGATTCAAAGTGAGGGAAATCCCCGCAGGCAGTTGTCAACAGAACTGTCTGAAAGGCAGTTCTAAAGGAAAAGGCAGTTCAAAGGGCAGCACAGTGGCTAAATAGTTAGCAATTCCGCCTGGCAGTACTAGGGTTGTTGGTTCGAATCCCAGCCATGGCACTTCCTGCCTGGAGTTTGCATGTTTTCCCTGTGCCTGCGTGGGTTTCCTCCGGGTACTCCGGTTTCCTCCCACACTCCAAAGACATGCTGGTCAGGTAGGTTAATTGGATTCTGTCTAAATTGGCCCTTGTATATAAATGTGAGTTAGGGACCTTAGACTGTAAGCCCCTTGAGGGTTAGGAACTGATGTGAATGTACAATATATATGTAAAGCGCTGCGTAAATAATAAAAACTTATTTCAGATTTAGATAGTGTGGTAACGGTATATAACCCCTGTTAGGTTAAGAGAGGTAAGAGCCTGGTACACACGGTAAGCAGCTCGCAAGGAGGTCTCTGTACTAATTATTCGATGTTAGTACAGCGATCTCCCAGCTGAGATATTGTGTTCTGACAGAGAGACCATCCCCCTGTGAGAACATACCAGTCAGTGTTTGCAGCCATTGACTGAGAGCGCCAGTTGTCCGTTTTCCAGCAAGCTCGTTCGACAGGAGCCGATCGTAAGATCAGCTTCTGTCAAAAAAGGACCTGTATACACGGGCGGAATGTTGGCCTGCATCTAGTGTACCGGCTGATTTCGGCCCATGTGTACATGGCTTAACTCTCTATAACAGTCCTGATCACTGTCGTCACATAAAGGTGATGTGACCCAGAATTTTGAGTTGCCATCAGAACAGGGGTGGAGGGGAAATTTTTCAATGATTATACTACTTTCTGTGACAACTGTCTAAGAGGAGATTTTCCCCACATTGGAAAGATATCCTCTCAATTCCTACTGAGTTTACAGGACAAGAATTGAAGAAATCTCCCTAATGAGACACAGATGGCCAAAAAAAACAAAACAAAACAAAAAAAACCTAAAATCAGCTTTACCCTCCTGTATTCTATCCACACTGAAAAGAAAAGTTTGGGCATTAGATATAAAATCTTATTAAAATAAAAAAAATTTATTGCAGTTCTAAAAATAATTAGATGTGGTAGATTCATCAGTTTTCTTTTTTTCGGCTTTTTCCCTCCACTCCCAACTGGTGATCTGGCCAGTAACACACCTCCTGTGCCTACACTCTGGATGAATTAGCTCAGGGGGCACCTTTGGACAGCAGCATTGTCAGTCTGGCGGGAGGGTAGTATTAGATGTACTAGCAGATTTAAATGCACTAACAAACTGAAGCTTCAGCTACCACTTTATAGACAGTTACAGCAAACTGTTTGTTTTCCTTTTGGCATAAAGGTTTTACGTAAATAAAAGCTGATCATTGTAAGCACCCCTGTCAGTGGTAAATGGATTGTCCCATCTCTGTAACGGATACATATGCTGGAGAGCTTGTTCTTTTGTGAAACCACAGACTTACTGGCCAGATGATCAGATGAAAAAAAAGGAAGCCTAAAAAAGGAAAATTAATGCAGCCACCACATGTAAGAACTGGTTAGCTGCAATTTAATAAATGTTTGCTTTTGGGTTTAATACTGATTTAAGCAGTTTCTTTTTTATGGTGTTTTTATATTGGATACAGTCACATGAAAAGTTACTGGCTGCATGTTGTTTGGGATTTTTATGTTATCGTAGATTGAGAGTAGGACTACACAATACAGAGGGTCCTTGAGGCCCTGCAGCTTCAACAAGTACTTGCAAATTATACGTATGCAGCCAAGACCTTTTATTTTTTACACTAACAATTAGGGAAATACTTCAATTCATCCTCTGCTTGGTCATGGGAGGTTTATACCAGTCTCTACCAGTTCTGTCTGTCACTGCTAAGGCATACTGTAGACTGGCTGGTTCTGCCTAAACATTAGTCTCCCATGAGACTTTCCAGTAGGCAAGATATGACTAAATACCAGACCACAGTGTCTATAAAAATTAAAAAAGGTCTTACCCTAACCAGACAAATGTAAAAGGTGAGAACAGACAGGTAAGTCCACAGGTGAAAATCAGTTCAAGGGTTTCTTACCTCAAATCCCTGCAGCCAGGTGTGAAAACCCAAGGTAGAGTCCCTCTATATAAATCCTATTCAGAATTATACCATGTGTCCCTCTGTCAAAGCTATAGCAAACTTAAGGTTTGCATGAAAGCAGTTAGTACAGCAAGCTTTAAAGCATTTGCAGAGCTTTCAGTAAGCTTTGAGCAGCTTTGTTGGAAGACCTTAAAACAACTTTGAGCTCTAGTTTCAGAATGTTAAGCACAGATCTTAAAGTGATATTAAAGGCAATTAGGGCTGCAAGTAACGATTATTTTCATAACTGATTAGTATTGTTTGGTTTAATCGGATAAAAACCTCAAAAAATTTTTTATGTATAATTTAGATAATACAGTATGTAAAATAATCTATTCTTGAATATCTATATGCAGTGGTAAATATAAATAACCAGCTCTATGGTTAGGGAAGGAAATATCTTATCCACTCTGAAAATAACAGACAGAAGAGATGTATAAACAATTAGAAGATTGAATCTGGTACATACCATCAGTCTCAGAGATCAAAATTGTTATTTAAAGTAAAAAAAATAAATAAATAAAAGACCTAAAAACACAGTTTTTCAGACAGCACTATACCCATGTGACATTTTTATCAATTTTCTTTCACACACAGACAGCTTTCTTTTGATTGTATTTGATCACCGCTGGGTTTTTTATTTTATAAATAAGTAATTTTTCTTCTTCACCGATGTGCGGTGATGAGGCTGCACTGACAGATGCTCATGGGCACTGATATGCTGCTCTTATGGCCACTGGTAGGCGGCACTGATAGGTGGCCAAACCGGCTGTCCAGGATACAGCGGGTTCCTGGGCTGCCTAGAACCGACTCAGAGTCGGAGCCCGTCTGGGGGGGAACTGGAGAGCTCAGAGGGTTCTCCTGCGGTATCGGACCATTGCTGAGCTCATTCAGCACCGCCAGTTCCTGCACCAAGGTGAGGCTGACGGGTTCCCGGGACAGCTCAGCCTGGACCCACACCCAGTGATCTTGTAGAAGGACCCTGGAGTTGGAGGCTTGAGAGTCGCACAGGGCACACTTCCAGCCAGGGGCTCCGCTGACCCGCTCCCCTGCTACTACCCTACAGCCCCGCATCTCCTCTAACCTGCCCTTCACGAATCCGCTCCTCTCCTCCTTTAACTCGTTTCTCCCAACCCCCCAACCTCATACACACACGTGGCACAGTGATACAAATAGGCCCGACCGCTACAACCATGGCAAACAGACAATACCAGATGCCTCAAAAAACCGTAGCCGTGCTCTGGAGCATTTATGGCGTAAGACTAAGACCCAGCAAGACTTTGACCAACATAAATCTGCCCTTAAAAAATACAATTCTTGTCTCCACACTGTCAAGCAGACCTATTTTATCACTCTCATTAACACCAACTAACTCACTCACTACCCAGGAGATCGCTAATCACTTTAAAAACAAGATTGATACAATTCCTGACGATCTTCATTGTGCAGATATCTCCCTCACCCCACACTCCTTGTCCACCTGCACAATCAATACTTCCGTTGTTTAACCCAGCTACTATAGAGAAGGCTGGTAAACGGTTTTCTAAAGTCCACCTAACCACCTGTCCCCTGTTCCCTCGCAAATACTACGGTCACTCTTTGGCTCTATCCTTCACTCTTTAACTCACATCTTCAATCTCTCCCTTTCTACTAGCATCTTTCCAACTCTCTAAAACATGCGCTAGTCACCCCCATACTTAAAAAAGCCTCACTGGACCCCGCCAATCTCAGAAAGCTAAGACCCATCTCCTTACTTCCTTTTGCCTCCAAACTCCTTGAATGTCTAGTCTACAACCAGCTGAGTTGCCACCTTATTGAGGATAACCTTCTCAATCCCCTTCAGTCTGGATTTTGCCCACAGCACTCCACAAAAACTGCTCTCCTAAAACTCACGAACAACTTACTAACCACTAAAACCAATGGTCACTATTCCGTACTCTTAGACCACTCCACTGCCTTTGACACAGCTGACCACCCCCTCCTCCTTAAAAAACTCTATTTACTTGGTCTCCGTCACTGTACTCTGTTTGTTTGAATCTTACATATCTCACTGCACCTTCAGTGTCACTTTCAACTCTACTTCCTCCTCTTACTGTTGGGATCCCCCAAGGTTCTGTCCTTGGACCTCTCCTATTCTCGAATCTACACTTCTTCCTTGGGTCAGCTGATAGCTTCCCATGGTTTCCAATACCATTTCTATGCTGATGACACACAAATCTATCTCTCTACGCCTCAGCTCATCCCATCAGTTTCATCACGTCTCACCAATTTACTAAGACATATCAGACTGGATGTCACACCACCTCCTAAAACTCACACTATCCAAAACTGAGCTCATAATATTTTCTCCCCCCCGCGCCTCTTCTCCTGATTTCTCGGTCAGGATCAATAGCACCACTATCAACCCATTCCCGCATGCCAGAGTGTTAGCAGTATCTCTGGATTCTGAGCTCTTTCAGGCCCACATCCAATCCCTGTCCAAATCATGCTGCCTCAACCTCCACAACATCTCCAAAATACGTCCCTTTTTAACCAATGATACCACAAAGCTAATTCACTCCCTAGTTATCGCTCGCCTCAACTACTGCAACTCCCTCCTCATTGACTTACCTTTACATAGGCTATCCCCCTCCAGTCCATCATGAATGCTGCTGCCAGGCTCATCCACCTTACCAACCGTTCAGTGTCTGCAACCCCTCTCTACCAATCCCTCCACTCACCCAACGAATAAAATTTAAAATATTAACAACAACTTACAAAGCCATACACAATGATGCCCCCCCCCCCCCCCACCTGGTCTCAAAATATCAACCAAACAGCTCTCTTTGATCCTCCCAACACCTTCTGCTCTCTAGTTCCTATGTCACCTCCTCCCTCATGCTTGCCTCCAGGACTTCTCCCAAGCTTCTCACATCCTATGGAACTCCCTACTCCAATCTGTCAGACTATCTCCTAATCTATCCACCTTTAGACAATCCCTGAAAACCTTTTTCTTTAAAGAAGCCTACCCTGCTTCTAACTAGTAAACTGCCTTTTATTTCCTCCATCAGCTCATCCCCCCCACAGCTGTTACCTTTTGTATCACTCAACCCTTCCTCCTAGATTGTAAGCTCTAACGAGCAGGGCCCTCTGTTTCCTCTTGTACCAAATTGTATTGTAACTGTAATGTCTACCTTCATTTTGTAAAGCGCTGCGCAAACTGTTCATGCTATATAAATCCTGTATAATAATAATTTTGCTTCAATATATGTGATCACAATGGAGGGACAGGAATTCGGTGGAAGTTCCTTCCATGACTCTAAATGTTATCTAGCAAGAGTTTAACTGCCGTTCACCCCACTTACCCTAGGTTCACACTTATGCGGATTTCAATGCGTTTTCCAGTTTGCAGATAGTCCATTTAACATGATTTCCTATCGCTGTAGTTCACATCTATGCGTTTTGAGCCAGTGAGTTTTTTGGAAAGGATCAGAGACATTTTTTCAGCAGCACATTGCATTTAGCATGTAATAGACTTCAATGGACCCTAACCCAAACTGCAAGTATTGCGTTTTTATGTGTTGTGTTTTTTTGCCAAAAGGAAATTGACTGATGCCATTTTGATGCGACTTTGATGTAACTTTGGATGGAAGTAACTTTGATGCGACTTTAAACTCTCTGAAACTCAAGTCTCATCAAAGTTGGACTACATGAACACTCATCCAAAGTTGCATCAAAGTAAATACTTTCCTATTGGCAAAAAAAAAAAAAATACAACACATCAAACACGCGTGTTCAAAAATGCAAAACATTGTGTAATCGCACAATATGCAATCTGAATAGATGTGAACCTAGCCTAAAAAAACATTTCCAGTAAAACTGGCTCATACATCAAGTACATGAAAGATATCTGGTCATTAAACCATACGGCTCAATGATGTATTACCAGTTTCACAAATCATTTCCTATGAATAGCTGAGCTACTCAAGTATGAACAGCAATTTTAGACTTGGGCAGAGCGGTTTATTTCTGTTGCTCCGACAGTCTTTGCTTTGATCCTTACGTTTAAAATCTAATCTAGATGGATATTGGTTTCATTTTATTTCAGAGACAAACTGGGCATTGAATAGATTCCATAATTATTTTTTGTTGCAAATGTTCACATCTGTAAATTTCAAGTTACACATACCTTTTATACACAGCATTTTTAAAAGCCCAACTAGAAATGTTGGCTCAAAGTTACACATGACAGGGCTCCTGACAAGTCTACTAAAGCTAGCCATACACTGTTTGAAATTCAGATGGTCCAGCAGAGATACCCGGGACCTCTGGTCTTTAATGATGTTGTGAGATCTTGCACGTAGAAGCTGTGTATATGATATGGGAGGGGGAGGGCAGTGCCACCCCAGGACCATAGGCTTGTGCTGTTCGGCTTGGTTTACACAATTGCATTCTGTATGTGCCTCATTTGCAGGGAAAAGGTCCCTGTACCCTTTCTAAGACGCAGCTGCACAGAAACCACACAGTGCTGTTGTATGCCCCCAAAACCGTACTGAGTTTTCTGATACATACAGGTGAAAGTCGAAAAATTAGAATATCGTGCAAAAGTTAATTTATTTCAGTAATGAACTTAAAAGGTGAAACTAATATATGAGAGACTCATTACATGCAAAGCAAGATAGTTCAAGACGCGATTTGTCATAATTGTGATGATTATGGCTTACAGCTCATGAAAATCCAACCCAAATCCACAATCTCAGAAAATTAGAATATTACATGCAATCAATAAAACAAGGATTGTACATAGAACAATATCGGACCTCTGAAAAGTATAAACATGCATATGTACTCAGTACTTGGTTTGGGCCCCTTTTGCAGCAATTACTGCCTCAATGCGGCGTGGCATGGAAGCTATCAGCCTGTGGCACTGCTGAGGTGTTATGGAAGACCAGGATGCTTCAATAGCAGCCTTCAGCTCTTCTGCAATGTTTGGTCTCATGTCTCATCTTTCTCTTGGCAATGCCCCATAGATTCTCTATGGGGTTCAGGTCAGGCGAGTTTGCTGGCCAATCAAGCACAGTAATCCCACGGTCATTGAACCAGGTTTTGGTGCTTTTGGCAGTGTGGGCAGATGCCAAGTCCTGCTGGAAAATGAAGTCAGCATCCCCATAAAGCTCGTCTGCGGAAGGAAGCATGAAGTGCTCCAAAATCTCCTGGTAGATGGCTGCGTTGACCCTGGACTTAATGAAGCACAGTGGACCAACACCAGCAGATGACATGGCTCCCCAAATCAACACAGACTGTGGAAACTTCACACTGGACTTCAAGCATCTTGCAGTATGTGCCTCTCCATTCTTCCTCCATAGTCTGGGTCCTTGGTTTCCAAATGAGATGCAAAGGTTGCTCTCATCAGAAAAGAGGACTATGGACCACTGAGCAACAGACCAGGTCTGTTTTTCTTCAGCCCAGGTAAGATGCTTCTGATGTTGTTTGTTGTTCAGGAGGAATACTACATTTGAAGCCCATGTCCACGATCCGTCTGTGTGCGGTGGCTCTTGATGCACTGACTCCAGCCTCAGTCCACTCCTTGTGAAAGTCCCCAACACTTTTGAATGGCCTTTTCCTTACAATCCTCTCTAGGCTGCGGTCATCCCTGCTGCTTGTGCACATTTTTCTTCCACACTTTTCCCTTCCACATAACTTTCTATTAATGTGCTTTGATACAGCACTTTGGGAACATCCAACTTCTTTTGCAATTACCTTTTGAGGCTTTCCCTCCTTATGGAGGGTGTCAATGATGGTTTTCTGCACAACTGTCAGGTCAGCAGTCTTTCCCATTATTGTGATTCCTACTGAACCAGATAGAGACCATTTAAAGGCTCAGGAACCCTTTGCAGGTGTTATGGCTTAATTAGCCGATTAGAGTGGGACACTTTGAGCCTAGAATATTGCACCTATTCATAATATTCTAATTTTCTGAGATTGTGGATTTAGGGTTTTCCTGAGCTGTAAGCCATAATCATCACTATTATGACAAATCACGGCTTGAGCTATCTTGCTTTGCATGTAATGAGTCTATCTCATATATTAGTTTCAACTTTTAAGTTGCATTACTGAAATAAATGAACTCTTGCACGATATTCTAATTTTTCGAGTTTCACCTGTAGGGGTGCCTGCAAAAAAGCAGTGCATTTTGACTGCAGGTGCAGGAACGCGTGCAATTTACACAATGTCCTGCACCCACAACGGTGAGAAACTAGCCTTATAATCACTGCAAACTCATTCAGACACTGTTAGCAGGATGAAGTACTATAAATCACACAAATGAGTTTGCATGTAGTAGGCAGAACTGAAAATATTTAAAAAAATGAATGCTGCAATGCTATGAAGGACACTGCAGGGTACTTTCAACATATTTTAAAAGAATTACTGGGAGACGTGAATCTCTTTTAGGCAGTCTGCCTTAGGGCTCATGTACACTGCAGCTGCTAAACTGATGTTCAGGAGCTGTTCAGCGTTTTTTTCACCAGCCCCTGACCTCTCCCTAATGTTTTCCTACGTGTCCATGTACACATAGTCTTTTACAGTCGTTTACAGAAAATTGAGTTTGCAGTCGTTTTTTTGAACGCACCAAGCCTGTGTTCAGAAGTAGATTTTTATCAGTGTTTCAAACGCTTGTAAACGCTGTTAACCGTGTTTATAAGCGTTTGCATTTAGAAACGTTTTTTTAACTGTTGCACATTCAGATGCTGTCCAGAGCCTTGTTTCATCATCAGAAATGCATGCAAAGCGTTTTCCATGTATTCAAATGGACCCAGTACACCAGCGCAGTCAGTTCCAGGTTTCGCGTGAAGGAAAAATGGTAGAACGTGCTGCATTATGCTCATGATGGGATCCATAGTGAATACAACCAGAAAAGACAGGTCATCTTATCACATACTGCTCTCTCTGCTTCTGCTCTTTATTTCTCTCAAAAGGTCTGAAATAGTTAATTATTTACTATTTTTCAGTGCATTCTGGGCATTTTGGAAGGTCTCCTGAGGTTATCTTTTAAAAACGATTCTAAATGCAAACGCTTCTAAACGCGCATAAACGTGGTATGCAAATGTGGCTAAACTGACATTTTTTAACCTACGTTTTCCAGCAGTCAGTTTCTAAACACCCCGTGTACATGAGCCCTTAACTTGATACACTGACTTGCAGGGCTAGCCCCTTACCTCATTGTTTTTACCAAATACTGTTTCCTGTTCTGTCTTTTCAGCAAGATAAGACTTTTGGCCAGGCTGGACTTTGCGGACGAGCAAGTCAGCAAAAATACTTTTTCCTGTTCTGTTTGGGAACATACAGTTCTAGCATATCTGAAGTTCCCTCCCCAGGACAGTGATTAAAAGCAAAATAAACTTACTACACCCCAGATCACTTTGTACTAGATGGATAGAATTGTATTTCTAGAACTTGAAGTAGAATTCCAACTCACATTTGACTGTAAAATTGGGCCAACCTAGCTCAAATGAGCAATATCATACTATAGTGGCATTATACAGCATGCACTTTGTTTTGCAGCAGTACAGCCGACTTCTACGAATCAGAAGTCTTGTATTCACTGATGAAAACACAAGACTTCTAAAGCCGGCCATAGATGGAGTGATTTTCTTTCCTGCAACTATGGCGGACACTGTCCATGCCGGGAGAACACAGTGATTACTGTTGGCAGCTATAAGAGCTGCTAGCAATAATTGCATTTAAAATTCAACAGGCTGCTTGTACCCAAGTTGATCGATCAACTTTGAATCTTGGCCAGACCCTGCTGAACAGATCGAAATTTGAACCGTCTATGGCTGGCTTAAATGGTGGGGAAGCATATAGGCAGCCTATTTTGTTATGGCAGCAGACAGAAAGTCACCAGAATCGCTGCCAGAACACAGCACTACATAATGTACATAGGTGATGCTACTACAGCATGTTATCGTGCTCACAGAAGGCACAAATTATGTTAAGGAGCAAAAATTATGCTATGTTGGAGCCAAACTATTTAAAGACAAATGAAATACAATTCTACTTTAAAGTGTCATTAAAGTGACTCTAAAGGCATAATAAAAAAAAAATAACAAACATGCTATACTTACCTGCTGTGTGCAGTGGTTTTGCACAGAGCAGCCTGGGCCCTCCTCTTCTCGGGTCCCCTACAGGCTGTGGTGGCTCCTCCCTCCTGTCGGGTGCCCCCACAGCAAGCAGCTTGCTATGGGGGCACCCGCCGCTCCGTGTGTCCGTTCACACACAGAGCTCAGGCTCAGCCCCCACCCTCTCTCACTTCTCATTGGCTCACTTGCTGTGACTGAAAGCAGCGGGAACAAAAGGCTCCTGCTGCTGACTCAGCCAATGAGAAGAGGGAATCCCGGGATAGCTGAGACTCCAGTGCACATTGCTGGATCAAGAGGGGGTTATTTAGGCTTAGGTGGGTATTATGGAGGGCTGGGGGGGTTTCAGCACACAGAAGGTTTTTTACCTTCAGGCATAGAATACATGAAGGTTAAAAGCCTTCAGCCTTTACAATCACTTTAAGCTAAAAAATTTTCCAAGTGCATTTTTCTTTAAAAGTGGGTATTATACCTGTCAGCAGAAGCTTTCAATCATGCATTCTCGCCACATTAATAAATATTTGGTTGATCCTGCCATTTCTCTTCACTTACTAATTGCCGGTGGCAACAAAATAGCATCAGATTCTTCCAGCTGTGGCATTGCTACCGTAAATGCGCATGGAGGAAGAATTAATTTCCTTTTTTCCCCCCCTCAGCAAGCTTCCCTGGGTAAATCTTTTCATCAGATTAGGGGTGGCTTCAGATTGCCATGAAATCCCTGTACCCAATTCCCCCCCCCCCCCCACACCCACCTCCACTTACAGCCTGCAGCGCTGATCGAGCGGGGAAAACTGAACAGGATTGGTAGATCGCATTCTGTACAACCAAAGTCCCCACACACTGATCGAATGTCGATCCATGTATGGCTGGCTTTTTTCCTCCCTTCTAGCTGCCCACATGACAATCATTTCACAAGTGCGATGTGGAGCAATTAAAATATGTCATGTGACTGTGGTATATGGACTCTTCTAAAAGGTATTTGAGGTACTTATTTTGGTGTATAATATAAAGATTTCACTTCAGTGTGGGCAATGAGGATATCCATATGAAGTCGGCATTCTGGGTTTAATAACACATTAAGATCCAATTGAGCTTTTAGTGTAAATCAACTAAATACATCTCAGACACATCAAAAGAAAATATGTTACAAATCTTACAGTGACAAAGCAGTCACTACCTGAGTAGAAAAGCTTGTCCCTGCCAGCATGACACAGAGCGGGACCTTTGCTCTCCGTGGCAAAGCATTGGTTTCTCCTGACATGCCCTCTGCTGAGTCAGAGCTCTTCAATCAGAGCATGAACTCTGCTAATAGCTTCTTGTGACTCAGAGGGTTGTGAGTCGAATCTTTACAGGAAGACCACAACTTCCCTGAACAAAGCAGAGGTCCAACTTTTCAGCTGCTGGTGGGGGACAGGTTGTTCTACATAAGCTGTAGCTGTTTTGGACAGAAAACTGCAAGACATTAAACATCTTTTGTTTATAAGCATCCAGAATGTATTTGGCGGATTTAAATGAAATGTCCAATTGGGCTATAATTTAGCACAATGAGCTCTTCAACAATAGGAAATGTGCCCTCATTATTGGTGGGTCCTTTAAAGATCAACTCCAGCTACAGATCTAAGTACCAAGTTTTCACATATATGGACGCTCTACATTTAATGCGTTGTATGATTCATCTTTGCTTATTGTAAATCTTGTTCTGCAATCTATCATTGTATCTCCACCTTGGACCAATCCCTCCTATGAATCAAGTTACAGAACAAGCAATTCCACTGCAGGTCTCCAACTTTCAGCAGATATGTGACAACCCAACTCAAAGCCATAATTAACTGTAATTAACCCATTTACACTATGTGGATTGAAAAATTATTTTGAAGGAAGGTATATTCCGAGACCTCCTAGGGTGGTTGGTCATGCAGGCAGAGTGCAATTGCCCGGTCAGAGACATGAATGCTGGGCTTTGTGTTAGGTCACTGTAGGGAGGCTGAAGGTTTTCTAACATGTCACATCCTCAAAATGGCTGCCTCGGCTTTGTGACGGTCACAAGAACTCTGACACCCCATTGCAAACTGTGATCACAATAGTGACACTTTGATAACCATGGAGAGCAAATTTGTCTGTTTGACTGCAGTAAGCACACAAGAATGCTGCTTGTTCTGTCTGGGTGTGTTCACCACAAGCAAATACCCGGCCTGTATGGAAACCTAGATCTTCTCGAGTGAATAGTGATCCCTGCAGTGACAGTGCACCGTGATGGTGTTGGACTTCCGTTACATAGGCCAGGCACATTGCTGTACAGTAATTTTATACCATGACTCCTTCTACTTACCTTTCTAAACTGTTCCAAGATAACTCTAATGGAGATGAGAACATTCTGGCTGCAGCCTACAAAGGCCAGAATGTGTCTGTGGTGCAGTCTGTATTCATGGCCCATGAGTGTGCAATACACAGGCATTTATTGTCGTAAACACTATAGAGTCAAGGCATTTGCAGGGTGAAAATGGTGATCATAAACACTAACTGCACTGGTGACAAATGTTTTTATGCCCCAAGTGAGATGAGTAAGCAACAGACATGTCTTGGCCCCAATGTCTACTATACACATGCAAACTCATGAATCTGCTGACAGGCCAGTGCATAAATACTAAACCCCTGATTACAATAATAGGGATGCTAAAAATCAAGTATATATACGTGATTTTGTATTTTCAAGTAGGGGGCGCATGCCGCTAATGGCTCCTCAGCATCTCAATCACTGGGTCCCAGCCGTCGATTCTCAGCCGACACTCGGTGATCATCGGTGAAGCTGACAGGGGAGAGGTCTGTATGTAAGCAATACAGATCTCTCCCCTGTCAGCACAGAGAGGCTGCTTTGTATTGCTCTGCACAGCAGAGCAATACAAAGCAGCATGTCTACACAGTAAAACACATACAGCACACAGTTAACCCCTTTGATCGCCCCCAAATGTAAACCTCCTTCCATCCCAGTGTCATTAGTACAGTGTCAGTGTTTTTTATTAGCACTGATCACCATATTAGTGTCATCAGGGATCAGTTAGTCAGTTCTCCCCAGTGTCAGAATGCCGGCCGCAGTCCCACAGTCAAGCAATAAGTCACTGAATGCCGCCATTACTAGTAAAAAAAAAAAAATTCCAGTATATACAGTCAGGTCCATAAATATTGGGACATCGACACAATTCTAACATTTTTGGCGCTATACCCCACCACAATGGATTTGAAATGAAACGAACAAGATGTGCTTTAACCGCAGACTGTCAGCTTTAATTTGAGGGTATTTACATCCAAATCAGGTGAACGGTGTAGGAATTACAACAATTTGGATATGTGCCTCCCACTTGTTAAGGGACCAAAAGTAATGGGACAATTGGCTTCTCAGCTGTTCCATGGCCAGGTGTGTGTTATTCCCTCATTATCCCAATTACAATGAGCAGATAAAAGGTCCAGAGTTCATTTCAAGTGTGCTATTTGCATTTGGAATCTGTTGCTGTCAACTCTCAAGATGAGATCCAAAGAGCTGTCACTATCAGTGAAGCAAGCCATCATTAGGCTGAAAAAACAAAACAAACCCATCAGAGAGATAGCAAAAACATTAGGCGTGGCCAAAACAACTGTTTGGAACATTCTTAAAAAGAAGGAATGCACCGGTGAGCTCAGCAACACCAAAAGACCTGGAAGACCACGGAAAACAACTGTGGTGGATGACCGAAGAATTCTTTCCCTGGTGAAGAAAACACCCTTCACAACAGTTGGCCAGTTCAAGAACACTCTCCAGGAGGTAAGTGTATGTGTGTCAAAGTCAACAATCAAGATAAGACTTCACCAGAGTGAATACAGAGGGTTCACCACGAGATGGAAACCATTGGTGAGCCTCAAAAACAGGAAGGCCAGATTAGAGTTTGCCAAACGACATCTAAAAAAGCCATCACAGTTCTGGAACAACATCCTATGGACAGATGAGACCAAGATCAACTTGTACCAGAGTGATGGGAAGAGAAGAGTATGGAGAAGGAAAGGAACTGCTCATGATCCTAAGCATACTACCTCATCAGTGAAGCATGGTGGTGGTAGTGTCATGGCATGGGCATGTATGGCTGCCAATGGAACTGGTTCTCTTGTATTTATTGATGATCTGACTGCTGACAAAAGCAGCCGAATGAATTGTGAAGTGTTTCGGGAATATTATCTGCTCATATTCAGCCAAATGCTTCACAACTCATTGGACGCCGCTTCAAAGGGCAGATGGACAATGACCCAAAGCATACTGCAAAAGCAACCAAAGAGTTTAAGGGAAAGAAGTGGAATGTTATGCAATGGCCAAGTCAATCACCTGACCTGAATCCGATTGAGCATGCATTTCACTTGCTGAAGACAAAACTGAAGGGAAAATGCCCCAAGAACAAGCAGGAACTGAAGACAGTTGCAGTACAGGCCTGGCAGAGCATCACTAGGGATGAAACCCAGCATCTGGTGATGTCTATGCGTTCCAAACTTCAGGCTGTAATTGACTGCAAAGGATTTGCAACCAAGTATTAAAAAGTGAAAGTTTGATTTATGATTATTATTCTGTCCCATTACTTTTGGTCCCTTAACAAGTGGGAGGCATATATGCAAACTGTTGTAATTCCTACACCGTTCACCTGATTTGGATGTAAATACCCTCAAATTAAAGCTGACAGTCTGCAGTTAAAGCACATCTTGTTCGTTTCATTTCAAATCCATTGTGGTGGTGTAAAGAGTCAAAAATATTACAATTGTGTCGATGTCCCAATATTTATGGACCTGACTGTATACCACTATTTGTAGATCCTACAACTTTCACGTAAACCAATTAATTTACATGTATTGGGGTTTTTTCTTTTTTTTAGCAAAGACATGTAGCAGAATAAATTTTGGCCTAAATGTATGACAAAATTAGATTTTATTAAATTTTTTTATTGGACATATTTAATAGCAACAAGTCAAATATATATATATATATATATATATATATATATATATATATATATATATATATATATATATATATATATATATATTTTTTTTTTTTTTTTAAATTGTCTTTTTTTGTTTATAGCGCAAACAATAAAAACCGCACAAGTGATCAAATACCACTGAAAGAAAGATCTATTTATGGGGAAAAAAGGACATACATTTTATTTATGTACGACGTTGCATGACCGTGCAATTGTCATCACCGTATCGTAAAAAATGGCCTGGTCAGGAAGGGGGGGGGGGGGTAAATCCTCTGGAGGGGCAAGTGATTAAAGACCAGAGGTCGACTAAAGAGTGAATTCCTTTCTAGCACTAACATGAGTCCAACCTATTTTAAGAATCCTGGTAAGTCACGAGAGGAGCGTAGGGAAGGATCTAAGGGGTGAAAGATTCAGACACACTAGGACTGTAATTACAGTTAGTTTAATCGTCAATCAGCGATTACACATCTTAACCAGCTAAATCCCTGAAATAAACAGCAATACCAAACAGAGCCCTGACTACATACAGAAATACAACTGTATTTCTCAGCTAATACTACACACATAAAGGGTTACATAAGCACTTCCTCTTTTACTGTGGCTCTGCTTGGTGTTGCCGAGTGACATTAAGACACTGGGGACACTGTGTCCTTTCATTCAGTTGACATGCTGCTACATGTGATTTCCTGTGCCTCCACCCCCCCCCCCCCCCCCCACCAAATTTTCCATGAATGCAGTTAACCCACCATTCAGGTACAACATAATCCCCATGACATTTTACAGGACAATGTAAATACACACCAGCTATTGCTATAATAACCTATACTGTGCATTGTGCACTACTATCCTTCCAATGCCCTTGTGACCCTAAAGGACATTTATTTCCCAAGAATGCATTTCAGGTAACATATATTTAAGAACAGAACACAAGCTTATTGCTTGGTTACTCAGCATGTACCATAGTGAGAGGATCAATCTCTAGATGCAGGAATGCACACTCATGTCAATCACAAGTGCTGGGATCACGTGACCATCACTCCAGACTCCTATCTCTATTCTGGAACCTGTTCATGCTAAATGTCACAGATAATGCATCACCAGTGGGCAATGAACGCAGGAACAGCGGGAATTACTAGCTTGTGCCCTGACCTTCAGACATACACTTACAATGACAAACAGTGTCTGCTATCTAAAAGCCTCCCTTGAAATGTACCGGATCAGTTACAGGGTATAAACTCTACTGTTTTATATCTGTATAGAATAGAACTCTCATTACAAATTAGGTTAAGGTCTTCTTCATTTTAGAGTAACAGGCGGAGTTATTCAAATTATTCTTTTATGATCCAGTGATCAGCTGTGCTTCCAAAGCTGCCACCTACAACACTGACAGTCAAATTGTTTATTCAGCTTGCTGCAGCTGTTTATTAACAAAAAAAAAAACAAAAAAAAAAAAAACACAGGTTTTCCTAAAAAACAGAATTCACAAATGGCCTCCTTTGCATAATCTCTCCACAAGAGCCTCTGACACCAATGAAACCCAGAACGGGAAGAAACTTACTCCAATCTGCCACTCAAAATAGAAAACGGACTGTGGGCCCAGTCAGATAGCAACATTATGGTAAGGGCTCATGTACACGGGGCATTTGGAAAACTCTTCTGAAGGATGGAAACTGACTGCTGAAAAACGTAGGTTAAAAAACGGCAGTTTGCATACCACGTTTATGTGCGTTTAGAAGCGTTTTTAAAAGATAACCTCTGGAGACCTTCCCAATGCCCAGAATGCACTGAAAAACAGTAAATAATTAACTATTTCAGACATTATGAGAAAAAGAGAGAGCAGAAGCAGAGAGAGCAGTATGTGTTGAGGTTACCTGTCTTTTCTGGTTGTATTCACTATGGATCCCATCATGAGCATAATGCAGCATGTTCTACCATTTTTTCCTTCACGCGAAACCTGGAACTGACTGCACTGGTGTACTGGGACCATTTGAATACATGGAAAACGCTTTGCATGCATTTCTGATGATGAAAAAAGGCTCTGGACAGCATCTGGATATGGAACAGTTAAAAAACGCTTCTAAACGCAAACGCTTATAAACACGGTTAACTGCATTCACAAGCTTTTCAAAATCTATTCCTGAACGCAAGTTTGGTGCGTTCAAAAAAAACGACTGTGAAATCAACTGCCTGTAAATGACTATGTGTACATGGACACATAGGAAAACATTAGGGAGAGTTCAGGGGCTGCTGAAAAAAAATGCTCAACAGCTCCTGAACGTCACTTTAGGAGCGGCAGTGTACATGAGCCCTAAGAGAGTAAAACAAATGTATTTCAGCACATTAGCACAATGCATGCACCATGTGAACTGTGAAGAGCACCCAATGTACTGTACAGTAGTGGCCAATAAATGATACACTGCAGCATAGCACACTTCTGGAAAAAAGAATTTTAAAAAATGGTGCATGACTGATTTTGGGGCCTTAAAGATGAATTTCAGATATGGTACTGTATAGTTTTACATGCTTAGACCAATATACAGTGGGGATCGAAAGTTTGGGCACCCCAGCTAAAAATTTGTATTAATGTGCATAAAGAAGCCAAGGAAAGATGGAAAAATCTCTAAAAGGCATCAAATTACAGATTAGACATTCTTATAATATGTCAACAAAAGTTAGATTTTATTTCCATCATTTACACTTTCAAAAAAACAGAAAACAAAAAAATGGCATCTGCAAAAGTTTGGGCACCCTGCAGAATTTATAGCATGCACTGCCCCCTTTGCAAAGCTGAGACCTGCCAGTGTCATGGATTGTTCTCAATCATCCTCTGGGAAGACCAGATGATGTCAATCTCAAAGGTTTTAAATGCCCAGACTCATCTGACCTTGCCCCAACAATCAGCACCATGGGTTCTTCTAAGCAGTTGTCTAGAAAACTGAAACTGAAAATAGTTGACGCTCACAAAGCTGGAGAAGGCTATAAGAAGATAGCAAAGCGTTTTCAGATCTCAGTATCCTCTGTTCGGAATGTAATTAAGAAATGGCAGTCATCAGGAACAGTGGAAGTTAAAGCAAGATCTGGAAGACCAAGAAAAATATCAGACAGAACAGCTCGCAGGATTGTGAGAAAAACAATTCAAAACCCACGTTTGACTGCACGATCCCTCCAGAAAGATCTGGCAGACACTGGAGTTGTGGTACACTATTCCACTATAAAGAGATACTTGTACAAATATGGTCTTCATGGAAGAGTCATCAGAAGAAAACATCTTCTACATCCTCCCCACAAAAATCATCGTTTGAACTTTGCAAATGAACATATAGACAAGCCTGATGCATTTTGGAAACAAGTTCTGTGGACCGATGAGGTTAAAATTGAACTTTTTGGCCGGAATGAGCAAAGGTACATTTGGAGAAGAAGGGGCACAGAATTTAATGAAAAGAATCTCTGTCCAATTGTTAAGCATGGGGTTGGATCAATCATGCTTTGGGGTTGTGTTGCAGCCAGTGGCACAGGGAACATCTCACGAGTAGAAGGAAAAATGGATTCAATAAAATTTCAGCAAATTTTGGATAATAACTTGATGCCATCTGTGAAAAAGCTGAAGTTAAAGAGAGGATGGCTTCTACAAATGGATAATGATCCTAAACACACCTCGAAATCCATGGGGGATTACATCAAGAGGCATAAACTGAAGGTTTTGCCATGGCCTTCACAATCTCCTGACCTCAACATAATTGAAAATCTATGGATAGACCTTAAAAGAGCAGTGCGTGACAGACAGCCCAGAAATCTCAAAGAACTGGAAGACTTTTGTAAGGAAGAATGGGCAAAGATACCTCAAACAAGAATTGAAAGACTCTTGGCTGGCTACAAAAAGCATTTACAAGCTGTGATACTTGCCAAAGGGGGCAGTACAAGATATTAACTCTGCAGGGTGCCCAAACTTTTGCAGACGCCATTTTTTTGTTTTCTGTTATTTTGAAAGTGTAAATGATGGAAATCAAATCTAACTTTTGTTGACATATTATAAGAATGTCTAATCTGTAATTTGATGCCTTTTGGAGATTTTTCCATCTTTCCTTGGCTTCTTTATGCACATTAATACAAATTTTTAGCTGGGGTGCCCAAACGTTCGATCCCCACTGTAGCTTTGCATATACTGTACATGGCAAATCCCCCTGGAAGCTGGAAATCACTGAATTAGACACCGCTATCTTCACTTGCTTCCAAGGCCCATGCTAAGCTGCCGGCCTGCTGCATTCTAAAAAGAGGAGGTCGACCATTTGGCACAGGCAATATTCAGAGAATGCTTTGCATTTTCTGAATGAATGCAAAGCATTCTCAGACTGGATGAGGTGGAGAGGTAAGGTGGTGATGTTATACTCTCCACCTCATCCAAACAGCAAACACTTTGCGGTGTTGAGACTGTGGCTCCTGTGCACATGCATGGAAGTGACGTCATACTGGCATACTGACAGAAGGAAGATCAGGTAAAGATGGAAGCCCTTTGTGTGTTGCGTGCTAGCACATTATGACATTGACTTGCAAGGGGAAATTTTTTCTCTTTTTTGGGGGGACACTTTACTACCACTTTAACAAATTAAGTCCCAGCTTAGTGATGTCAGATCAGCAACAGATCAATTGTGCGTGGTTACTTTTGGTTACTGCACTTAGAACAATGCTTAACTCAACATATGCCCACTTATAAGAGGATAAATTCATTACCATCAACATTGTTTAGACAACCAAATGAAATAAAAAAAACTGTATCTGGCCACTGGAAACCATCCAGTGACTTACACCTGCAATTTGCAGTGTTAAAAACCATTATATTAGAAGAGGAGAGAAAAATGGGGTGGAAGGGCAGGGAAAGAACATGACTATTACATACAAATGAACTAGGTAACAGAAAAATCAATTTGGCCATTAGGGGTTGTTTAAAGTAGCAGAAAGAACTGCTGCTCCTCTGAATGAGCCCTTGCATAGCTGCTCATAAACTGCATAGTGCAAAGCAGTTTGGTCAGCAAGGTTACAGGGCTATATCTGCTATTTTAATTGAACAAAACTACAATAAAAGAAGTCTAGGCATTGACCACATTAACCAGACTCCAACTACTAATGCAGACTGAAAGACAAAGCCAAATAGAAGGGAAGACACTATGGTCAATGCCCCTACTTTACTAAATTTCCCCCAGTTTTAGAGGATTCCCCCAGCAGCAAGATCGGAATAAAGCAAATGGTTAACAGCTGCATGTTAAAACCAATGACCCAACCCTCTTGGAAGTGGATTTCCCTGTTCAGACTGGATCTCTGCCAGTCAGAGATGACGTGCTTTTTATTCCAGCAAGAACTGGCCTGTACTGAGTGACTTCTAACCCTCTGTGCAGACGGAGCCAGCAGGAAGACTTCCAACCTGCAAACTGTGGTACCGTGAATCTAATAGAGAAGCAGTGTTCTCAGATGAATCAAAGACACAATCACTACATCAACTACCGGGGACACACAAATGCAGGCCATAGATGGGTCGAAAATCGGGCGATTTTTCGGCCGAAAATAAAATCGGCCGATTTTCGGATCATTAGTGGGCTAATTGTTCGGCCGTTTTTCGGTATTTTGGCAGATTTTTTTTATCAGTAAAGTTGGAAAAAAAATCGTCCGATTTTGTCGATCGGCCGATTTTCGCGGCAATGATGGGCAAATCAGCCGATCTTTTTACCGATAAAAACATCTGCGCATCAGCAGTGACCTGCAAGAGGAAGACAAAAAGAAGAAAAAAGAAGAGGATGAAGAAGTAGAAGAGGATGAAGAAGAGGATAAAGAAGAAGAGGATGAAGAAGATGAAGAAGAAGAGGAATTCCAGTCCGGCAAAAAGTGTCCCTGCAGAGAGCTCTGCTATTTCTTTGACAGTTCCTTGACATTTATAGCGGTTGCAACAATGTATCTATTTGTTTCCGAATAAAAACATCTGTATCCTTTGTTGCAACCGCTATAAATGTCAAGGAACTGTCAAAGAAATAGCGGAGCTCTCTGCAGGGACACTTTTTGCCGGCTGTAGACGGGATGAAAATCGGCTGATTTTTTTTAACCGTTCCTGGTAACGTCAGCCACTTGAACGACCGATTTTTCGGTTTTTTTAAGAAAAATCAGCCGGTTTTCTCCCCATCTATGGCCTGCATTAGTCGAATAGTAATCCGGGATTTAGCTCCTGTTCTTAAACAGTTGCTATAAAGCTAAAACATGGAATCTGACAGAGCTGTGTACCATGTTCCTCTGCTCTAATTTTAAAGAGAAGCACTCATGTACACTGCAGCTGATAAACTCACGTTTAGGAGGTGTTCAGTGTTTTTTTCAGCAGCCCCTGAACTCACCCTAATGTTTTCCTATGTTTTCCATGTACACATCTTCATTTATAGTTGTTTACAGGCATTTGAGTTTACAGTCATTTTTTTGAACGCATAAAATGTGGCTAAACGCGGCAAATCGCGTTTATAATTTTATTTTTTTTTTTTTTAACTCTTCCAGTCCCCAATGCTGTCCAGAACCTTTTTTCATCATGAAAAATGCATGCAAAGCATTTTCAAGGTGCTCAGATGGACAAAACACTGAACACAGGATGTTCCTACCAAGCTTGTCTCACATTATAATGACCAATTCACACCTCAGACCTCTCCCACCCTTGGAAACAAAAGATATGTTAATGACCATTCACACCTCAAATTCCTAATGAAGACCCCCTGGATAGGTGACCATAATGACTCCCTCCACCAGACACCTTTCCCACCCTTGGAAACAAAAGAAAAGTTAATGAGCAACTCACCCCTAATTATCTCAACACATACTGCTGTCTCTGCTTCTACTCTCTGTATTTATCTGAAACAGTCTAAAATAGTTAATCATTTACCACTTTTCAGTGCATTCTGGGCATTTGGGAGGTTCTCCTGTGCTTATCTTTAAAAATCGCTTCTAAATGCAAACGTGCAGAAACTCGTTATGCAAATGCAGCTAAACAGACTTTTTTTAACCTACGTTTACCAGCAGTCAGTTTCCATCGTTCAGAAGTATCCTGTGTATATGTGGCCTTAGCGTTTACTCTGCTTATATTTTGTATATCCGCCACATCACCATGCTCCTGCGATTTTTAAATAAAATGTGTGGTCATTACATACCTTATTTTACATCCAGTAATCACCACTGGGTTGCTGTGCTTCTCTATGCAATACAAGCAAAATCCAGGCTGGTAGGAGGGGAGAGCAGGATACTGTACATAGCTTACGGGAAAACATCATAGTACCCTGCTTGAGTACTCCTCTAAGGAGCGTTCAGCTTTGAAGCAAGAAGTAGACTGGCTCTTGGGAGTTCTGTAAATAGCAACATTTTTTGGTGAATGATGTCAGCCTGGAAGAGCGGGTGATCCTAGGCACTGCTCTAGGTTAACGCTCACAAGTGATGTTGAGCCTCCATGATTGAAAGAACTGAAATCCAAATATATATATATATACACACACACACACACACACACACACACACACACACACACACACACAGTCAGGTCCATAAATATTGGGACATAGACACAATTCTAACATTTTTGGCTCTATACACCACCACAGTGGATTTGAAATGAAACAAACAAAATGTGCTTTAACTGCAGACTGTCAGCTTTAATTTGAGGGTATTTACATCCAAATCAGGTGAACGGTGTAGGAAGTACAACAGTTTGCATATGTGCCTCCCACTTGTTAAGGGACCAAAAGTAATGGGACAGAATAATAATCATAAATCAAACTTTCACTTTTTAATACTTGTTCGCAAATCCTTTGCAGTCAATTACAGCCTGAAGTCTGGAACGCATAGACATCACCAGACACTGGGCTTCATCCCTGGTGATGCTCTGCCAGGCCTCTACTGTAACTGTCTTCAGTTCCTGCTTGTTCTTGGGGCATTTTCCTTTCAGTTTTGTCTTCAGCAAGTGAAATGCATGCTCAATCGGATTCAGGTCAGGTGATTGACTTGGCCATTGCATAACATTCCACTTCTTTCCCTTATAAAACTCTTTGGTTGCTCTTGCAGTATGCTTTGGGTCATTGTCCATCTGCACTATGAAGCGGCGTCCAATGAGTTCTGAAGCATTTGGCTGAATATGAGCAGATAATATTGCCCGAAACACTTCAGAATTCATTCTGCTGCTTTTGTCAGCAGTCACATCATCAATAAATACAAGAGAACCAGTTCCATTGTCAGCCATACATGCCCACGCCATGACACTACCACCACCATGCTTCACTGATGAGGTGGTATGCTTAGGATCATGAGCAGTTCCTTTCCTTCTCCATACTCTTCTCTTCCCATCACTCTGGTACAAGTTGATCTTGGTCTCATCTGTCCATAGGATGTTGTTCCAGAACTGTGAAGGCTTTTTTAGATGTTGTTTGGCAAACTCTAAATCTGGCCTTCCTGTTTTTGAGGCTCACCAATGGTTTACATCTTGTGGCGAACCCTCTGTATTCACTCTGGTGAAGTCTTCTCTTGATTGTTGACTTTGACACACATACACCTACCTCCTGGAGAGTGTTCTTGATCTGGCCAACTGTTGTGAAGGGTGTTTTCTTCACCAGGGAAAGAATTATTCAGTCATCCACCACAGTTGTTTTCTGTGGTCTTCCGGGTCTTTTGGTGTCACTGAGCTCACCGGTGCGTTCCTTCTTTTTAAGAATGTTCCAAACAGTTGTTTTGGCCACGCCTAATGTTCTTGCTATCTCTCTGATGGGTTTGTTTTGTTTTTTCAGCCTAATGATGGCTTGCTTCACTGATAGTGACAGCTCTTTGGATCTCATCTTGAGAGTTGACAGCAACAGATTCCAAATGCAAATAGCACACTTGAAATGAACTCTGAACCTTTTATCTGCTCATTGTAATTGGGATAATGAGGGAATAACACACACCTGGCCATGGAACAGCTGAGAAGCCAATTGTCCCATTACTTTTGGTCCCTTAACAAGTGGGAGGCACATATGCAAACTGTTGTAATTCCTACACCGTTCACCTGATTTGGATGTAAATACCCTCAAATTAAAGCTGACAGTCTGCAGTTAAAGCACATCTTGTTTGTTTCATTTCAAATCCACTGTGGTGGTGTATAGAGCCAAAAATGTTAGAATTGTGTCGATGTCCCAATATTTATGGACCTGACTGTAGATATATATATATATATATATATAAAGACAACCCAGCGACCGTAGGGCTGAGGTTAGATGATGCTGGATGTCATTCAACCAGGAAATGAGGCATGCTCTGGCTTGCTGCAACTTCTAATGTACACTAAGAGAAGCTCACAGTATGTGGTGAAATGAGAGTAAGCAATTTTAGTACAGTAGGGGAACATGTACAACTGTCCAAGACTGAAGGTAAGGCAGGAGTTCAGCTTTAACATCTTCTTAGCTACCATTGGCAACACCTCCACTTCCCTCTACTAGCGGTTAGAAGTCAGCACCTCTGAATTACCATAAAGCCTGCCATGCCCACAATAAAGGAGAATGTGAACATCTCAGAAATTACTGCCAGTTTAACCGCCTCTTCTATTTATATCGAAGTGCAGCACTATAATCTGCAGTGATTTATTGGAAATTCCTGCACAGATACTTGCAATTTACACATTGCATAAAAATTAATTAAGCCAATTAACTTTTCAACATTTTTTGAACACCTGATGAAAGCGGAGCACTTGAAGGAAACTCATATACTCCCCAACCAGAGAAAATACGATGAGCACTGATCACAGGATGCTACTGCTACCAAGGCAAAGTGTTGACTGCTGAGCCATGCTGCTGCCAGTGTATACTCACCTATCATAATTATTTAACTTTTTCCTTTCAGAGAGGATTTAAAACAGAACACCCTGTTGAAGATTACTAAAACTGTTCTGCTACACATGATCTATAAAATCTAGTGGCAGTGGTAAAATGATGACTAAGGACTGCATCACTAAACTGGCCATAGATGCATTGAAATTCAGTTTCTCCAGCTGGGACCAGAAGCATTTCAATACATTCTGTCTAACAGGAATGTTGGAAAAGTTTTGTTGATTGGCAGCTGCAGCCACTAACCAGTGTATTCTGACAGCAGAGAATCCTACTTTCAGAATACAAGGTCCTAGCAGGGGGGATTCCTCCAGCTACCTCGCTTGTGTGGATGGCGGACCTGCCTCCCTATATTCCACAGTACCGAAGGTTCAGCTTATTATCACTTTTCTAAAATTGTCACAAACTTCAATAAGAGTAACTTCAAACTGGCCCGTTGCAGTCTCGCTTGGGCAAAGCAAAGATAAAACGTGCAGCTCACAAACTTTCCCATAGACATCTATGATGTCCTGCGGTTTTGGTGCAGTTCCAAAAAGCGCACAAGAGATGAAGCATGCAGGAATTTTGGTGCATTTTTTTTAAACTAAATTAAAAAAAACCCCACAGGATCTCATAAAAGTCTATGAAAAAGTGCAGTTAACCTGCAAGAAAACCGTGTCCTAGCTATGCTTTAGCAAAAGCACAGCGGGGCAGTGTGAAGCTGCCCTAAGGGCCAATTCACACTATATGCTCAGTTATTTTAACGCATGGTAAAATGTTTGTCAATGCAGATACGCAGGAAACAATTGTTTCCTATGTGTCCCATTCACGTGGCACTGCAGCATGCTATAGTAGAATGCAGACATACTTCCTTTTTGTCGCATCAAATCGTCCAGAATCACACTGCTATTACAATGGATGAAGTGTACGTTTTGTACACTTCAAATAAAGCTTGTACATAAAAAACAAAACAAAGGGAGCCATGTGATGAGTTGAATTGCGCACCACACTGACCCCCTAGCGCACCCAGCAACACAGAGCAGCCAAAGCGGTGAATCACTCCGACTGCTCTGCGATTTGACAGCATTATAGTGTGAATTCATCCTGAATGAGAAGAAGGAAATTGTAAAATGTAAACTTGTTTCAGATCTTTCAGCTGCTCCCCTGCTGATCAGAGCAGAGCGAGCAGATGACAGGCCTGCGTCTGCTCAATTTCTGCAGAGCGGACATGGACAGAGCCCATTCTGCTCTATAGGTGGCCGGGTATAAAGGGACTCTGCCCGTTTATACCTGACTGCCCTCTGATCCGATCCACCTAGATGGAGGGGGGCAGATCGCGTTCCGTTTTTAACGGACTGAATCAAATTGGAGGAAGGCAGGTGGTAATGGGCACAAGTCAGTTTACACCTGCTGGTCCATTAGATTAAATGGAGGGTCAAATCGGGTCCACCTGTCTATTATTTGGACCGATGGTGTGAAAGGGACCTAAGGTCTGGTTCACACTTGTGTAGAGCGCTGTGTTATTTTGCAGAACTACTTTGTTTTCTGTATGTCCCATTCACACTTCCACATAGCTGTCAGCTGTGGTACAGAGCAATGAGGAAAGCTGCAACGTCTGCATTTTTCCACACCAATCCACAGCTACTGGTGAAAATCTGACAGGCAGCTAATTGGACCATTTGTGTGAAAGGAGCCCAAGAAAGATTTTGTATCAGAAAATAACCTAATTGTGCCACTGATCAATCTGTCAGGGAGGGCTTATTGCTATTATTTATATCTGACAGGTTTATTGTGCTCCAGCAGCATAGCTTCCAGAGCTCCAGGGCTAGACTTTAAAGTTTAGAGTCCGTGCAGTTACTATGCCTGCCCTCCCCACCTCCCACACAATCACAGAAGCCTTTGTATTGTGTGAACTCATTCACACAATACAAAGGCTTCTGTGAATGGGCAACAGAGGGGAGGGGCGGGCACAGCTGTTCTCTGTGCTTTGCTCCTCTCTCACAGACTCCTGTATGGAGTGTAGGCAGAGACATAAACCTGTCGGATATGAACAATAGGGATAAGCCCATAGGCAGCTATTAGGACTTACCTTTTACAAAGTTGCTGAATTCATGGAATTCAGGTTTAAAGCGGAACAAAAAAAAAAGAAGTTTATATTGTGAAAGCTCTGTCACCGCTGACAGGGCTTCCATCTTCACCTGCTATTCCTTTTGTTTTCAGAGAGTCTGGCCATTTAAATGACCAAGCTGCGGTGACGTTCACCGCCATGCATGCATGCGGGAGTCAAGACCACTGCACAGCTCTGAAGGTAAGGCATAAGTATGGTCCTTCAAGAGCGCATGCGCTGGTGATGTCACCAGCTGCAGTAATAGAGAATATCGCCTAAACAGTGCACATTTAGGAGATATTCCTTGTATCTGCAGGTAAGCTTTATTATAAGGGGGTCATTTCTATAATGACCACTAAGTTTAAAGGCCACCACAGTTTTAACTGTCAGCATTTATTTTCTGAAGTAGTTATTAATTTCAAGATTACTAAAATTATTTTGTAGGGGGTTGGTAACCAAATTATATATCCTGGGTGTCAAATATGCTAGATACACCCCATTTATTATTCTTTAAAGAAACACTTTCAAAAGAAAATTACAGTAAACCATATCCTTATTTTCCAAAAATAATAATCCATACACATCTACTACTTAATGGCCCTGTAATCTATTCTTCGTGAATTTGTTTCTTACTTTGTTTTTCTGCTTGTTCATAACATCCTCCATGAACTCCTTTTCCTCCTCAATTCCATTTGTTTGGTATGTGCAGTGCAAGTTAGCTGCATTCATGTGTACTCCCATGCTCCACTGTCCATCTTGGGAGCAGAAAAGAGAGGGTGGCTACATTCCTCCATATAGTGGGGCCTTGGAAAATGAATGTAACTTTTTATTTGACTATCCCCATCTTCACATTTTAAAAGACCCTCAACCCAAATTTCAGCAAAACTGCATTCCCATCTTCCTGTCTAATCCAACCATTCATCACCAAGTAAGCACCCCCTTCACCCTTAGGTTGACCATAAATGTATCATTTTTTTCGTTCAACCAGCAGGTTGACAAAAGAGAAATTACTCAATTTCCCATCCACACTTTGGAGGTGAATGGGGGAATCCTTCCGATTGTATTCTGATGGTGGGGAGACTTCCCCATCGTCAGAATACACTGATTAGTGCTGCCAGCTGTAGTCTGCAGCACTGATCGAGCAGCAAAAACCCAACAGGACGGTTTTACAGATATCGATCAACCACCTGCCCATACACAGATCGAAATTCAGTAGGTTCCTGCTGAACCAGTTGAATTTTGATCCATGTATGGTCGGCTTTGCTATTGTGTCTAATATCTTCCCACCTCTTAGATTGCAGTCTCAGGTTCTCTTCCTGCTGTATCTTGTCTGATTGTATATGAAGTCTGACATTCAAGCCCTTTTACTATTATATAATGTAGATGAATATATTGGCACATTATAAAAATTATTGCTTTTCAAAAACAAAAAAGTCTGTAGCCTGCTTTCAGCTGTGTTTCAGCTTGTTTAAACCAGTTTCTAACATTTCCATAGTACAAGGAGACATTCATCAGAAGATAAAGTCAACAGAGTAAATAAAGCCACTATATCTCCACGTGTCACACTACTGGAACTGCAACCTTTGGCATTAAAAGCAATAACTTAAGTATGACCTTCTGAAAAAGGTCAATAACCACCATGTACTACAGATGGGCATGAAATATAGAAAATATCAGGCCAGCTCTACTCGGTAACAATTCTTCCACTAAAAAAAATGGTCACAGATCTTCTCCCCTAAAGCTGGCCAAAGACAGTGGCTGAACAGAAAAAAAAAAAAAAAAACCCCACACAAATGAATTCCCTCCGTTGAAATGCTGCGTTGTGACAGTGTGATCTGCCTCTGTCAGAATACACTGATCAACGGCTGTAGTCGAGCTTCTGTGGAGTAGGAACAGCCCCACGCTGGTCAAAGTTCAGCTAGTTCGATCCATCCAATCAGTCAGCAAGTTTAAGATTTATAGTTATCTATACAAAAGGTCATATGAACTTGGTAACCTCTATGTGACAGCAGTGTGTCCCATTTACCTTTGAACAATGTGCACTTGCTTTGATCTACGAAGATCAATGTAGATCTACAGACATGGTGTGAACAAGCTCCTAAAGCTAAATTCCAGGAATTATTTGTATATCATAGATACACAGGTACAGCTTAGCACAATGTAGGTATATGCACATATCTCATACCTGATGGACCATCAGAAGTTGGAAATCATTGTAGTAGTCCACACTACTAAAATGATAGTTGTGGCTCTTTTGGGTCCTGGTCTAGTTCTATGTGAGTGGCTCACCTACTACACACTGATCACAAGGGGGTCACTCACTGAGTAATGCTACACTTCATAGACAGCCTTGTATTTTTTTTTATCGTTAATACAAGGCATTCTTTGATTAGATGAGGAGGAGGAGGGTTTGTTCTAAAGTCTGACGTTTTTGGATGAAGATTCATTCTCTTATATATTCAGTTACTATAGTCAACATAACTAAAGTCACCTGCATTGCCTTGTTAAAGAAACCAGTTGAGAATATCCCAAGACACACACAAACTTTAATCTACTTTATGTTTCTAGTGACTAAAATCGCTATAGCCACCGCTTGGAATAGTCAGATCATTGATCTAGCTTTGATGAAGAGTAAGCTCACTTGAATTATACTTAATGAAAAGATTGTAAGTGTCTTGCGAGATAAACAAACCATTTTTTAAAAGATCTGGACCCCATGGCTTACTTACCTACAGGTTCCGGACGCACAGGACTGACCTCTGGGTTGGCGAGAACTAGACTCCCAGTCGGATCTACTTTCTTTTCCTTGTCTTTTTCATGTTCCCATCTTTTTTTACTTCTTTATTTTATGTCTTATGGCAACCTTGACTTAGTTTAGGAGTTATTTGTCCCAATAAATGATTAAGATGTCCACTGGACTGGGAGGTTTTGGTACTTCATAACACTTTGTCAACCACTTTGACATTTTGCTGTCAAACTTTTTGATGCTCAGTACTGATGATGATGCAGCCCCTATGGGTCCCCACTATTTATATAGTCGGATCCATCATATATTACCCCAGATGGACCTGCTGCATCATCAGACTGGGCGGGGGGGGGGGGTCTAGGTCCTGTAACTCAAGTCTCCTATATGTTATTTTGTTATGATCACACATTGTTCCATCATAGCATTTGGACTGTTTGCTATTATGAACTTAGACTCATGTTCATTGACACATTAATTTCCTAAGTACTATGTTCCTCTCCAGGATCGGACTGGGCTTACTGAGCAGTCTAGCTAAGACTTTGTAGTTTATATGTGTGCCATTGACACTGCGTGATCGATGCTGTCTAAGTATTTACTCCGCTGTTATGCTTTGTTTTTACTTGGAAAGAAAATTCAATTAAAAATGGTTGAAGCACATGGGGAAGAGGAGATCATGACATCACTGCCCTTTCCCCAACCAGTGTACACCTTGTATTTATTTTTTAAAAATACACTGCGCTCTATGAAATGTAGCAGTACTGAGCAGGCTACTCCCTGTGATCAGAGTGCAGTTGGGCAGCCAAGCGCAATAAACCTGAGCAGGAGCAGAAAAGTCATGGTATCACTGCAGTGGTGCAGAATACTACAGTGATTTCCAGCTCTCCCAGCAGTGCGACAAGTATGAGCAATGCATGCTTACATTTCAATAAGCTGGACCATTGCAAATAATTCCTGGAGTTCAGCTCTAAAGTGATATTAGCCAATATAAAAAGGGACCTTCTACTATAGTCATGCTCTAATACAAGACATAAGCTAGGACACAAAGGGGGTTACTTACTAAAACTGGAAAAACTCTGCATAGAAACCAATAAGCTTCCAGGATTTACTGCCAAAGCCTAACCTGACAAGCTGAAGTTAGAAGCTGAGTGGCTACCATGCACAGCCGCACCAGATTCTGAGTACACCAGTTTTAGTAAATCCCCCCCATAGCCTGGACAAAAGAATCGGGCCAGAAAAGGATTAAAGATGCACATTCCTTTCGTCTGAGGAAAGAAAAAGTGGAAGTATTACCCACAACAACCAATGATTCAGTTCTAAGACATAAACTAGCTATCATGGGTCTATTCGCCACTTCTTTCCCAGAATCACACTGACATTTTTTTCAGTAGTATGAACAAGGAACTTATTTGGTATAAAATATCTCTATAGCAACGTAAAAGAAGCATAATAGGCCTGATGCTTTGTTGCTGGTCTCCCCTATCAATGGTCATTAGACACAAGCAGCCACATATAACAACTATCAGTAGAGATATCTCATGAAGAGTTTTCTAATAAACGATGACTACAGGGATGAATCCAATAAAGCCTGAGGTGCATGACTGCACTGATCCATAAAACGATATCCAAGGCTTCTGTAATCAGCTGTGCCTGTATCCATTAAGAATTCCTTAATGCAGCCTCTTCCTCCAGCATCCAATATCCAGGCATTCTTCATGAGTATTTTTCTTCACCCAGAATATGCTGATGCAAGTGTTACACTATAGGCTGAGAGCAGTTGCAAAACCACTGTGTTCCCTCCTTACCTTATGTACACTCTTAGGGTTCTCCAGCCATGCATAGTACATTTCTTCTACATAGTTAGAACTAGTCCCACTGAGAAAAGGCTCTGCGGCCACAGGTGTGCTAAGACACCTGATTTGCTGAAACGTCCTTGGGGCCACAGGTTGACTCTGTGACAGTGATCGTACAGTCTGAGAGGCCGTTAAAGGCCTAAGCTTAGCAGCACAAGTCCTTAAATGAAACATATTTCTGTCCTTGTGGGGGACCAATTACCAGAACCTGAAAGGGAAAGAAAAAAAGACAAACAAAATATTAAAAACTGAGTTTAGAATCTGAGCTCTGATCTGTGTTCTTTTAGCATTACAAAGAGTAAACGCAAAAACTAGATGTAAAATCCTATGTGCAGACAGTTTCTAGGTTGTCAGTGTACCCCTCAAGTGAAGGTACCTACAGACATTAGATGGCCACAACGCATGCAAGGTTTAGCCGCCAAAAGTATTTAAAGCAGAATTAAATGCAAAGGAAAATTTTCTTATCTTGTAGCTTGCCAATTTGATGTAATGACTGTTTTCATTTCCTTTTTGTTAGGCCTTCCTCTATTTTCATCTGGTGACCCAGCCAGTAAGTCTGTTGCTTTTCAAAAGAAAAGCTCTCTTGCAGTTACAGGGATGAGCAGACCATTTAACATTGGCAGTGGTGCTTAAAATTATCTAATTTTATTTATGTAAAATCTTTATCCCAAAAAGGAAAAAAACAGTTTGCTACAACTGAATATAAAGTATTAGCTGGTGTTCATCTTCAGTTTGATACTGTATTTAAATCTGCTAGTACATCTAAATGCTGCAAGACGGATGTTACAACTACTAAATAGATACCAAATGCTTTAAAATTGCGTCTGCCTTTGGAACAGCGCCAAATTACGGTACCAGAAATCCATATAGGTGACACTTTAAAGGTTACCAGTTTAGTTTACACAGGAGGTCTGCAGCTGAAATTATTGCTCTAGCTCTGATGTTCTCAGTGACACCATGTGTAGGGCAATTGCTATTTACATATGCGTGCGGGACTGGCGTGCTTTCGCATTTGTATGCAAGCATGGGCAGATTTTTGTACTATTTATTTTAGCTATAAAAAACTGATACCACCCTTCCTATCCAGTAACGTACCAGTATGTAGCTGGATGGGAAGCGGTTAAAGATGTTTAGGAATCAATATGCAGAGGTGCATGCACCAGAGCTTTTTATGTTTGGAGAAGGGAGGGTCTGATTTAAGGATATTTTAAAGTGGTAGTAAACTCCGCTTTTTATCTTTACTTACAGGTAAGCCTGTAATAAGGCTTACCTGTAGGTACAGTGAATATCTCCTAAACGTGCACTGTTTAGATATTTCTCTGTGTAGCAGAAGAAGTGCACGCAATCTCAATGGATGCAATCTTTAAAGTGATAACACTGAGCAAAATACAAATAAAATATTGTGATTTCAGTATGGAGTATCACCGTTAAAGAAACAGCACCGTTGCACCAATTATTCACCTTGGGACTGAATATTAATATTTTATTTCTATTTTGCTCAGTGTTATCACTTTAAAGATTGCACAGTTTATTTCGTCAATTTGTAACCTTAGCGTGGTCCATTTTTGAAATATATAAGATTTTGTGTTTAGAAATTCACATTTAGGACTGCTGCTATATAGGTATCTTATATATAGTTCATTCTTTCACATATATGTTAATTAATTTTTTTCCTAAGTGCAACAGCACTCCTTTTTTCTTTCAAACAATCTCAATGGATGGCAGCCTCGAGCATGCCGTTTATTGAGCTGTGTGGTGATCGCGACTCCCGCACACAATAGAAGTGACATCACCACGACCCGCAAACCCAGAAGGAAGACTAGGTGAAGATGGAACCCCTGTCAGAGTTGACAACATGCAGCTGGAAGGATTCGTTGTAGAGAAAAGTCTGTCATAATGTGCCAGTATACTATGCATACTAGCACATTATAATGTTACCCTGCAGGGGGCTGTTTTTTATTCTCTGTACACATTTTACTGCAGCTTTGGGGAGATGTAAACCATATTTAGATGACTTTTAGTTTGCTAAAGCTTTGTGTATCATAAATGGATCCATGTTTTCCTTTAGAAAGTAGTGGTTTCAGGTTTAACAATTCACTTATATATCAGAGCTGCTGATTTGCAGCCACTTTATGTCTACATGAGCTTCAGTGGTAGCTGAACGTCATTACTGCTAGTAACAAGTGGCACACGTCCTTGGAATGAGAGTTAGCACAGCTGCTTGAGGTCCACACCAATAGCACATGTGGCAGAGAAGCAGCACAGCAGACATCAGTTTGGAGACAGGAACAGGGCTTTATGAAAAACAGGAAGTGCTTGAGACAAAGGCCTTTCTGGCAGGAAGATCAGGTATTGGTTCAAAGAAAGCTGCAGATTTAAAACATTCAAAATACCCTTTAAATGTTACAAAAAAACAAGTCAAAGAATATTAAAGTTTTATTTGTCAACTTCCTGGCATACAATTTGCAACAGTGACATAGCCAGGGCCTCACTGCTTCCTCCATGGGAAGGCTGTGTCACCAGTGCCCTGTCAGGAGAAAAATTAAATGAATGGACTATTTCCCGAGATCTCGGAACATGGATGTTTTTTTTCCCGCATTCATGAAATGAACATTGGTATATCAGCCCAGAGAAATAGAAAGAAGAAGCCAGTCGCAGATGTCATTTTTAAATTGGTAGCACTGGCTTTCTGATGTGGGAGTAGACAGAGCAAGGCCACAAGAAGTCAGATCAAGCACGTCACACTAAGAATATTTATGAAAATCCTGTTTTCATTTTACTTATACTAGCATTTGTTGAGGTGGGGGTGATCTTTAAAGGTTCTCAGAGTACTCTTTGCATTATACATGGCAATATCAAGTAATTGCTGCAAACTGTTGGGCAAAACATGCAAACCTATATACAAACGCCAACAGTGTGCACAGCACTTTTTATTTTTTTTAACAATAGAATCAAACAATGAGTGTTGCAGCAGAAGCACACAGAATGTACTGCATAAACAGTATATGATAAAAGGTGCGAAAGCTCTTCATTTATACAGCACTACAGGAAAAATGTTCAGCTCCAATTATATATATATATATATATATACACACATATACACATACACACACACACACACACATATATACACACACACACAGTTGTGTTCAAAATAATAGTGTGTTGAAAAAAGTGAATAAAGCTCAAAATCCTTCTAATAGCTTTTATTTCCATACACACAAATGCATTGGGAACACTACACATTCTATTCCAAATCAAAACATGAAGAAAATATATCAAATTTGTGTTGTTCCTCTAAAAAAATCTGAAGAAAAGTGAATATTAGACTGTTCAAAAAAATAGCAGTGTTTGTATTCTTCTTTACAAACTCAAACATTCACTATATAAACTGAAAACTGTTTGAAGATTTTGCTTTCCTTTTGAATCACTTCATTAATATTTCGTTGTATAAGCACTGTTTCTGAGAACTGCTGTACATCTGTGTTGCATGGAGTCAACCAACTTCTGGCACCTGTGAACAGGTATTCCAGCCCAGGGTGATTGGACTACATTCCACAGTTCTCTATTTCTCGGTTTTCCCTCAGAAACTGCATTTTTGATGTCACCCCACAAGTTTTCTATTGGATTAAGATCCGGGGATTGGGCTGGCCACTCCATAATGTCAATCTTGTTGGTCTGGAACCAAGATGTTGCACGTTTACTGGTGTGTTTGGGGTCGTTGTCTTGTTGGAACACCCATTACAAGGGCATTTCCTCTTCAGCATAAGGCAGCATGACCTCTTCAAGTATTCTGATGTATTCAAACTGATCCATGATCCCTGGTATGCGATAAATAAGCCCAACATCGTAGTATGAGAAACATCCCCATATCATGATGCTTGCGCAACCATGCTTCACTGTCTTCACAGTATACTGTGGCTTGAATTCAGTGTTTGGGGGTCGTCTGACAAACTGTCTCCGGCCACTAGACCCAAAAAGAACAATCTTACTTTCATCAGTCCACAAAATGTTGCGCCATTGCTCTTTAGGCCAGTCAATGTGCTCTTTGGCAAATTGTAACCTCTTCAGCACATGTCTTTTTTTCAACAGTGGGACTTTGCGGGGGCTTCTTGCAGATAGCTTGGCTTCACATAGGCGTCTTCTAATTGTAACAGTACTCACAGGTAACTTTACACCTTCTTTGATCTTCCTGGAGCTGATTGTTGGCTGAGTCCTTGCCATTTTGGCTATTCTATCCATTCGAATGGTAGTTTTTTGTTTTCTTCCACATCTTTCAGGTTTTGGTTGCCATTTTAAAGCATTTGCGATCATTTTAGCTGAGCAGCCTATCATTTTCTGCACTTCATTATATGTTTTCCCCTCTCCAATCAACTTTTTAATCAAGGTACGCTGTTCTTCTGAACAATGTCTGGAACGACCCATTTGCCTCAGAATTTCAGAGAGAAATGCACTGTAACCAGCATGTACAACATTTGCTGCCTTCTTTCCTTAAATAAGGGCAATAATTGCCACCTGTTTTTCAAAGAATGAATGACCTCACTAATAGAACTCCACACTGCTATTATTTTGAACATGCCCCTTTTAATAAGTGATTCAATTACACAGAATCAGCAGCATGCATGTCATGACTGTTGGGTCTGTTGGATTTCTATTACTCTACTACACCTGCTAGCAAATTATTTGCCATGTAGAAATATAATTTCTACCAAAAACGGTGATTGATCAGGTTAGTGATGTCTGACTACTATTATTTTGAACACAACTGTGAATATATATTTATACATACATATACACACACACACACATATATATATTTATCTACACACACACACATACTGTAGATGACCAGAGACTGCAGACATATTACAGAAGACCAGAGACTGCGGACATATTACAGAAGACCAGAGACTGCGGACATATTACAGAAGACCAGAGACTGCGGACATATTACAGAAGACCAGAGACTGCGGACATATTACAGAAGACCAGAGACTGCGGACCTTTGGTACGCAGGTACCCGAATTTGACAGATACCAGCTCCCACTTTTGCGGAGTTGTCCTTCCCCCTCCCTCCCCGTAATCTTCTGGGACACATGACAGGTCCCAGAAGCTTACAGGGCCATTAACAAAGCGTGGCGCACAGCAGTGGGTGCCCATGCCGGCGCCGGGGAGAGAAGACTGAGGACACAGCTGGATCGAGGAACAGGTAGGACCACTGGAGGTCTGCAGAGAAGAGCCGATATTTGGAACATACTGGTGAGTACCAGTGTCCAAAGTTATAATTACAAATACTGGGTGTCCTTTTCTTTACATTCTGGAAAGTAGGGCCTCGAAATGTGCATCATTTTAAAGGATAGGTTTTTATTGGAAAAATCTGCAAGAATAAACAAAGTCTTCATCTTTACACCAGAACAGCAAACAGGCACAATCACTGGGGTCAACCGCGCTGTTCCATTCCAAAACGTTTACATGCTAAAAGGATTAAATACATTCCAAGTGTGGAATTGTAATGAGCAGAATAGAATTCCCATTATTCCACAACATTTCAGCTGACAATGCTCCCAAAGATGTTTCAGGGTGACGGTCCCCTCCAGGTCAACTTTCTATATCTCAAAGAATTAAGCAGACCTTGGTACAGCTCTTCTATTGAGATGTGGCTAGTTAGACTATGCAGTTGTTGAAAATGAGTGGGATGGTCTGCCTACTACAATCAAGTTTATGTAAATCTCAACAATGAACGTTTTTTATTTGCTTCCTTTTGGTCTGTTTAATATACCACTGAAAACATTGTGATATTTGTTTGATAGGCACAAAAAATATCTGTGGATCTTTTTAAAAATTCATTGTCTTCACATAGGTGGATGGGGAGCAAGTTACATCTTCCTCATACCGGACAGTACCGAGTGTTATTGTTTTTTCCTGCAGGCCACACAAAACTGCTGTAGGGATGAGGTTCGGGTGGGGGGCTGTGCTTATTGCAAATTTGTTGCTGTTCCCTCCATGAGTAAAGCAAAAGTTTCCTCTAAAGCAGGTTTTCTCAGCCAGGTTCCAGGGGTTGTTAGGGGTTCCATGAGCAATTTCTGCCTCTCAGATAGGTTCCCATCATTGACATCGATTTTTTTTTTTTAGCCATCTGTAATGGGGTAATTCTTCCTAATGGCCACAAGTGTAAGAAGCATTCTTCCCACTGACCATCACATCAATGAATCATGAGTTGTAGATATAGTCATTTTTAGCAGGGGTTCCCTGAGCCTGGAAAATTATTTCAAGGGTTCCTCTGCCTTGAAAAGGTTGAGAAATGCTGCTCTAAGGGCTTATTATCACATCCACACTTTGCTTTTAATGCAGTTACTACAACTTGAAAAAATGCAAAAATGTTGGGGGCCAGTCAATAAGGCACTTGCAACACATTTCTGGCTTTGTGGATGTAGTCGGAAGCATTGAGCAAACCCTACAGCATTTTCATTATTAGTTAAAGCATGTGCGCAAAAAAGAGTTCTCAATTGTGACACTTACTGTATGGTGCTATAGCTACATCAAATTCATTAAGAAATACGGCTATATCAGTGATTAAAAAAAATATAAAACTGCACAGGTGAACCTGTATCACTAAAATGAATACAGAACTATCCAAATGGTTAAGGTGAAATTTAAGAAAGAGTAAAGAACAAAAGTGTAAAAATGGCCCAGAATAATAGAACAGCTAATAGCAATTGTAACAATAAAGTCGTTTTGAATCACTTGGCCATTGCCTATCTTCTTAAAGCAGTGATGTAAAATTTCAGTAAGCACTCACTGCATGTATATCTATCTGGGACACGTGTTTTAGGTTACATTTACCTGCAGTGGAAGTTTTGGTGAATGTCATTTTCACTGACTTATAAACACGCCTGCCAACTGTTCTTTTGTTTTTGTTTTTTTTAGTTTAAGGCTCCATGCACTCTAGCATTTAATAAGCTCCTAGAAGCTGTTATCAGCATTTATTTCTGCTCCTAGCATCTAAATCATGTTGTTCTATGTGTCAATGCACACTAATTTTTGCTAGAAGAGTTTTTCAAGCTTCAGTGTTTACATAAGCAGTTTTTTTCTGCTCCTAGAGTTTTTGGGAATGTTTTCCCAGCAAAAATAAAAACGCTACTAAAATGCTCCTTAGAGCTTTTCTTCTTCATGTATTGTAAAAACACTAACACTCCTAAACGCTACTACAAACTGGCACAGAAACACTATCAGCATTTTTCAAGCTTATAAAAATAATAGTGTACATGGAGCCTTAGAATGAGTGGGAAAAGATTTGCCCTTCCACCCTTTGCCCATTGTGATGATCATTCCCATATTTTCTTGTCCAAGTGTCCATTAATGTATATAGAAAATCAAACTGTCAATGATTCCATTTGCGCCTAGCCTTAGATTTGTGTCCAACATGCTGTCTTCAAACAGAGAATAAAAACATTCCTAAATCTAACCATGGATTATTATAAATACCTAGGAACTTCAGATACTGAAGAGGCCCAATGTTCTATTCTGTCCCAAAATAGCTATGTGTATCTACAATATATGCGAAATAAATAGAATTTTCCAGTAATTTTCATGGATATCGATAGTGGTCCCAAAGTACAAGGATGCAGAAAAACCTGTTTATTACGGTTTCCATAAGAACTGATTCTCAACAGTTCCTTGAAAACACAGGCTTCCTTGCTCAAAACAATTGTATCGGTATTTTCAAATTTAAAGTTATACGGTGCTCAGTCTGGAGGTTACAACACAGGTATTCTAACCAGCACATTCTTCCTACAGTATGCTGTATTAAAGAGCTCTGTGAATAAAGTATTGTCAATGGTACAGAACAGTTTAGTTGAAAATGGCAGATATTACGGGACGACAGGTAGAGTGGGTTAGGGGGAAAGTGGATGGTGAGAACCTTTGACCTTCACTAGAGTGCCAACGACCTTAGAATGTATGAGGAATACGTATTACATCACTGTCATAATTGCAGATTTCACCATGGTTTAGCCCTTTAAAGTCCATTCAAGTACAAAAAAAAATATTTCTGCTAGAAATGCACTTGCCTCCTAATTTCCTGCTGTGGGCTGAAAACACAGAAAAAAAAAAAAAAAAAGCCACTGTCCAAGGAAACAGACCAAAATAAAAAGCCAACAGAGGTTCCAGCCTTCCCCTACTGAAAGCAGAATTATACTTACCTCCGTTCCAGAGATGCGGCATCCTTTTGCTATCTGCCCGGCCTCTGACATCTTCAAGTGGCTGGCTTCCAGGTCTCGATCGCTGACTGCTGTCATTGGCTGGGCAGGGATGAAGTCACTCCTGCCCATGCGTAGGAGTTCCATCAGATTCGCCACTGCCGAATTTGTACAGTGAGCTGCGCATGCGCGGCTCACTGTACAGGGGTGGACAGGCAGGTAAGTAACTTTAATGCAGAGACAAAGCAGGACTTCAACTGAGCAGCAGTTGAAGCTTTTGGCTTTTCTACAGTTTTTGAATGTAAGGACCAGTGGCCCAAAATGAAACAGAAAATATCTGCCCATACAACAGGAGAATGCACACATGGGGGAGATTTACTAAGACTGGAGAGTGCAAAATCTGGTGCAGCTGTTTATCACCACTGTAGAATATGGGATCTGGCCCTACATAAGACAAGAGCTCCATCCCTACACTCCCACACACCTCTCTGGGGTAATGTCAGTTTGCCAGAACAGCTCACCATTCCGGATTATGAGCTCTGGATTTATAGGGAAGTTATATATCTATCCCACATAATTACCTCTAGTGGCGTTAAATCATTCCAGGACCTCAAATCTGAATTTTCGCTGCCCAACGCCATGCTCTTTAGTTATCTCCAGCTTCGTCTTGCATTACAAACCCAATTTGGGGACTCACTTCCATCCTTAAGAGTTTCTTCATTTATTTTATGTGTCTAGATGACCCCAAAAAGATGACATCCACTATTTATAATTTCCTTCTCCGACTGGCGGCGGTTGACCTAGCCTATCAACTAAAAAGTAAGTAGGTGGTAAATATAGGGGAGCTGGAGGATGACGAATAGGAGGAAATATTAGAATCTGGTAAACTGGTCTCCCCAAAACTTTGATTGTCTTATACATTTATATATTCTACATAGAGCATGCCTAATTCCCACGCAGTTGGTCAACAATAGGCCTCCATATGTCCCTTCCTGTCCTAGATGTGGGGATTCTAATGCTTCTTTCAAAGGATAAGCTCACCTTTGGAATATGTTACATGTTCCACGTTTTTCCACGCCTGACGCCGCCCCCCCACACAGATGATACAGGGAAGCTTCTCCTCCTACTGTCAGATTTGAAAACAGAGTGCCGCGGTAGTTCATTGAAACTTACTGTCAGTGTATCTGCTTGCTCGTACAACCCATACGGCAAGCATATATTCTGACAGATCTGCAGAAGAACTGCATGGCATCAGCGATCTACTGATCGCTGGTGCAATGCTTTACAGGCTCCTTTGGACAAAAATAATAAATGCACATTTTTTAACCTGCAAAAAATGTGCATTTATTATTTTTGCCAAAAAGGTGATCCTTTAATCACCTCATTTAGTCCTGCCCAGTTATTCAAGGTTATTAGTCTCAGGTGATTTAGTTTTTACATGATCGCATGGGCTCCCCATTAACCTTATGCCCAAAACAATGTCTCCTGGGAGTTCTTCCCACTAGGGACAGCAATAAACATTTGCATGTTTTTCTTCAAGAAACAGTTTTCGTTGCCGGAATGATGATAGCAAGGGTTTGGCTTTGGGCTTTACCTCCAACAATTTAGCAATGGATTGCTGCCATCAATCGTACCTTACCCTACAACAAAGTTATATACACACAAACAGAATATGTCCTGCCAAATACAAGGGATAGATGGTTAGAGCAACCCTCCACCTGCAATTTGGATGAATCCGAAGATGCATAATAGATATCCTCTCTGTTTATTTTTATGTATAGCATTGCTCCATGATTATGTTCACCATGTAAACAATTATTTCGGTCGTCAGGAATCCATCATGGTATGGAGTTACTTGTATTGCTCCTTTGTATATTGTGTATCTTTTTTAATAAAGAGCTCATTTTTTACCAAAAATCTAGTGCAGCTCTGCATAGAAACCAATCAGCTTCCAAATTTTATTACCAAAGCTTAAAGCGGTTCAGGGATGTGCAAATTATATTGCCCAATGCCTGGGACATGCAGTACTGGTCAGGTGGTTTTTTACTTTTACGGTTAGCCCTGCTGCGGGCAAGCAGCAAAGTTTATGGGTTTTTTTTTTTTTTTTTTTTTTGTGCAGTCAATTCCTACAGATTCCTTTTCTAAGTAGGGGTGCACCGAAATTTTAGTCGAAAACACCCCTATCGGCTGTCAACTGATATGAAAAAAGCACCAATACTAGTGCCGAAAAACCCCCGCCCCCTCGCTGCCACTGCTCGGTAGTTCTCAACCTTACCTGAAAAACCATCAAACGATCCCAACACTGGGCATAGAGATTAGTGAAGGAAAATGGCCTCCACTCATCTCTATGCCCTTGGAGGACAGGAGCGATGTCACTTCCGGTTCCAGCCAATTTTTTTTTTTTTAAAAGCACTAGATCAATGCTTTTTTTGATCTAATGCTTTACATTGTAGAGGAGAGATGTGGGGTCTTATTGATGCCAATGAGAAGAAAGGGGACGGGACCACACCATGGCTACATGTGTGAATGGGCACACAGAGCAGAAGGTGCCCCCATAGCAAGCTGATTACTGTGGGAGCATCCAACAGGAGGGAGGGGCCAGGAGAGCCTGCGGGGGACCCAAGAAGAGGAGGAGTGCAAAACCACTACACAGAGCAGGTATGTTTGTTATTTTGAAAGAAAAAAAAAATAAACTTTTAAAATCACTTTAATTAAATAAGCTTATGTTAGAACTGGATTGTCTACTATGCACAACTGCACCGGATTTTGCACTAGTTTTAGTAAATCTCCCACATACAAACAAAACAAACTGATGTCTGAACATTTTCATTTATGCTCACAAACACGCAAAACATAGGTATTATATCCACAGTTAGTAGCCACTGCTGGTAACCTCTACAGATGTTATTAGACTTGCAATCTCACTTACAGGGACATACAGTAGGTGACACTTGGCAACTTGCGCTCAATTGGAAGTCATTGACTAATAGCAGAAACATTACAAAGCAAACAAAAGGTCTTACTGTAAGGCCTAGCCTGAGGGGCTCTGATATTCTAAGCCAGTGAGACCAGAATTTCCCTTGTTTGGTCAGGCTGAAACTTTTCCTGAAAGGTTTAAAGAGAATTCCCAGAACAACTGGAGGTATATTTTGGGTGTGTCTGAGACATTCATCAAAAGAGCCATGCCCAAAAATTCCAACAGGGGCTTCCCCCGCAATCTGCACAAATGCATCAACAGTCCCCTCTCAGTTTGTAGTAGCACCAGATCTTCCATAAGACATCTACTGAGCTCAGCATACTACTGCCTTTTAGTATAACCACAGCAACCCTACAGACACCCTCTTCCCACCCAAAGTATGTACAGGTGAAACTCGAAAAATTAGAATATCGTGCAAAAGTTCATTTATTTCAGTAATGCAACTTAAAAGGTGAAACTAATATATGAGATAGACTCATTACATGCAAAGCAAGATAGTTCAAGCTGTGATTTGTCATAATTGTGATGATTATGGCTTACAGCTCATGAAAACCCCAAATCCACAATCTCAGAAAATTAGAATATTGTGAAAAGGTGCAATATTCTAGGCTCAAAGTGTCCCACTCTAATCAGCTAATTAAGCCATAACACCTGCAAAGGGTTCCTGAGCCTTTAAATGGTCTCTCAGTCTGGTTCAGGAGGAATCCCAATCATGGGAAAGACTGCTGACCTGACAGTTGTGCAGAAAACCATCATTGACACCCTCCATAAGGAGGGAAAGCCTCAAAAGGTCATTGCAAAAGAAGTTGGATGTTCCCAAAGTGCTGTATCAAAGCACATTAATAGAAAGTTATGTGGAAGGGAAAAGTGTGGAAGAATAATGTGCACAAGCAGCAGGGATGACCGCAGCCTGGAGTGGATTGTCAGGAAAAGGCCATTCAAAAGTGTTGGGGACTTTCACAAGGAGTGGAGTGAGGCTGAAGCCAGTGCATCAAGAGCCACAACACACAGACGGATCCTGGACATGGGCTTCAAATGTCGTATTCCTCTTGTCAAGCCGCTCCTGAACAACAAACGTCAGAAGCGTCTTACCTGGGCTAAAGAAAAACAGACCAGGTCTGTTGCTCAGTGGTCCAAAGTCCTCTTTTCTGATGAGAGCAACTTTTGCATCTCATTTGGAAACCAAGGACCCAGAGTATGGAGGAAGAAGGGAGAGGCACACACTGCAAGATGCTTGAAGTCCAGTGTGAAGTTTCCACAGTCTGTGTTGATTTGGGGAGCCATGTCATTTGATGGTGTTGGTCCACTGTGCGTCATTAAGTCCAGGGTCAACGCAGCCGTCTACCAGGAGATTTTGGAGCACTTCATGCTTCCTTCTGCAGACGAGCTTTATGGGGATGCTGACTTCATTTTCCAGCAGGACTTGACATCTGCCCACACTGCCAAAAGCACCAAAACCTGGTTCAATGTCCGTGGGATTACTGTGCTTGATTGGCCAGCAAACTTGCCTGATCTGAACTCCATAGAGAATCTATGGGGCATTGCCAAGAGAAAGATGAGACATGAGACCAAACAATGCAGAAGAGCTGAAGGCCACTATTGAAGCATCCTGGTCTTCCAGAACACCTCAGCAGTGCCACAGGCTGATAGCTTCCATGCCATGCTGCATTGAGGCAGTAATTGCTGCAAAAGGGGCCCAAACAAAGTACTGAGTACATATACATGCTTATACTTTTCAGAGGTCCGATATTGTTCTATGTACAATCCTTGTTTTATTGATTGCATGTAATATTCTAATTTTCGGAGATTGTGGATTTGGGGTTTTCATGAGCTGTAAGCCATAATCATCACAATTATGACAAATCACGGCTTGAACTATCTTGCTTTGCATGTAATGAGTCTCTCATATATATTAGTTTCACCTTTTAAGTTGCATTACTGAAATAAATGAACTTTTGCACAATATTCTAATTTTTCGAGTTTCACCTGTATATTCCACATGCAGTGCATCACCTACTAATGGACTGTAAACTGGTGATAACCACTGTAAAGTCATTAATAAAAACAGAAACAGTGCCTGATTTTTGGCTGCCAGAAATTCTTGACGGTCTACATTCCTCTAACAGGAACTTCCTATGACTTTTTATAGCTGATAATAATAAACCAATATTTTGGCAAGTGTTGTCACACTATTTACATCAGGAGTTTGGACTAAAGTGATGACTGATGGAGTTCCTTCACAGCTGGTTTATCCAGTCCTGGAGATGAGCATGGGAGGAGGTAACAAGGGAGCTAGAGAACAAGATGTCCTGGGAGGAGCAGGGCACAATTTGGAAGGTATCTGCAGATGAGGCTGGTGATGTAGCTAGGGGCACTGTTGTGGATGGTTTTGTATGTTGTGGTTAGTATTTTTAATTTTCTACGTTGAGCTACTGGAAGCCAATGAAGCGACTGGCAGAGAGAGCAGCAGTCATGGATCGGTTAGTAAGTTGTAGAAGTCTAGGGTAAGACAGTGAGCAGGGAGTTGCAGTAGTTAGAGCAATAATTTTAAATACTTAAGCTGCATTAACGTGTCTTTTATATCAGATGTGTAAAACGTTCCCCTCCTTTTTATGCTCAAGTTACCATTCAAGTAAACCTGTAGGAAAGCTGGGTGACAATTCTGAAACCTATTATGACAGCAGTGCAAACCTGGAGCCATAAGGAGTAACATTAACAATAACATATAAAGCCATTTATAACTCTGCTCCAAATTACATCACCAATCTTGTCTCCAAATATCACCCAAACCATACTCTCCGCTCCTCGCACGACCTCCTGCTCCCTAGCTCCCTCCAGGACTTCTTCAAAGCTTTCCGCATCCTCTGGAACTCTCTACCCCAATTTATCAGACTATTGCCTACTCTGCTCTTTTAGGCAATCTCTGAAAACTTATCTCTCCTGGGAAGCCTATCCTGCCCTCAGCTAATAATGGAATCTTCTACTCCTCCATCCAGTCCATCCCCCACAGTTACTACCTTTTGTACCACTAGCCCCTCCCTCTTAGATTTTAAGCTCCAAGGAGCAGGGCCCTCCTAACCCTCTTGTATTGAACTGTATTGTTGCTGTATTGTCTCCCGTTATATTGTAAAGCACTGAGCAAACTGTTGGCGCTATATAAATCCTGAATAATAATAACATCAAACTGCTGTTGTGTCACCTTCTGAAACAATGCTACAACAGAGGAGGGGGGACATTCTCCCACTAGCAGTTTCCAAGTCAGACTGATGTACCTTCTTGGTGAACTGGCAGGGACTGGCACATAACAGAAAAAAAAAAAAAAGGATTTTTTTCCCTATAGTGTAGACTATATTTGAAAACAATTTTCTATTGTAGCCCAACATATGAATGCAAAATGCCATTTTTGTAGAGTAAATAAAAACTATTTTCTCTCCAGTGAGTTAAAATGTTAAATAGCAGTTGTTGCTGATTACAACACAGGAAAATAAACAGATCTACCTACTATTCGATCTAGAAATAGTCTAAGTACTATCAGAAAAATAAAATCTTTGCTGACCCAAAGATAGTATTTTTGAATCCACAAGGTCTTTAAATATATGAGCAGCTTTTCTATGGGGATGTGTTGAAAGCTGCAAAAAATAAACTGTGTTATGTCTGCTCTAGCGGGGCTGCTACAGGGAACCTGGTAGTGACCTTCAAAGAAAAACATAGAGGCCCTAAGGACAAGGGCCAGGCCTGAGCTTACAAATCTCTACAGAAATATTAGTTCAACAGGTTGAAGAGCTGAAGCAATACTGGGTCCTATTTATCAAAATGTTAGACATCAAAAGTGCATTCTCTCATGTCCCCCAGGCCATTGGAAACCTACCCTAGAAAATGACACAACAAATAAAACTTTGGAGCCATGTAGTTTGCTTTTACTCTTTGATAAACAAAGTCTATTAGTTACTGTGGTTAGGTAAAGTGTATGTCTGCAAAGTACTTATTGATCTACTGGAAATACAGTGAACTCCTAATTTCATGTAGTGAGCTGACAACACTGTCCCTTCTCTAGTGAAATCCCAAGCAGTGGTGTCAGAACTGCCCTTTCTCTACCTCCATCACATAAGAACCTCTCAATGGAAAGTTCTCTTTAACCACTTGCCTACCAGACACTTTTACCCCCTTCCTGCCTAGGCCAATTTTCAGCTTTCAGTGCTGTTGCATTTTGAAGGAAAATTGCACGGTCATGCAACACTGTACCCATATGACATTTTTATAATTTTTTTTTCACACAAATAGAGCTTCCTCTTGGTGGTATTTAATCACCACTGGGGTTTTTATTTCTTGCACTATAAACAAAAGACCAGAAAAAAAAAAAAAAAGTATTTTGTTTCTATTATAAAATGTTACAAACAGGTAATTTTTCTCCTTCACTGATGTGTGTTGATGAGGCTGCACTGATAGGCAGCACTGATAACCAGTGCCCTGATTATCAGTGTAGATGAATCCTTTCAGTTGCCAGTTATCGGCAGTACTTTGCTCACGTTATGACAGCGTGTATTTACATGGTGATCAGCTGTGATTGGACACAGCTGATCACGCGGTAAAAGGCTGCTGTTATTGGACCTTTACCATGTCAAGTGATCAGTGCTGGGGGCACTTTCTGGGAGGACATCATGACGTCCTCCCAGAACTGAATCATTCAGCTATAGCGCAGTCATTAGGAGTAAGCTCCAAGGAGCAGGGCCCTCCTTTCCCTCTTGTATTGTTGATGTATTGTCTCCCGTTATAGTGTCAAGTGCTGAGCAAACTGTTGGCACTATATAAATCCTGTATAATAATAATAAGTGGTTAATATTTGTTTTAAAAGAGTCATATTATGTTATAGACAGACTGTTTACCTCACTGTATGAAATCCTGGCACTATCTGTGCTCTAGATATTATTTACCTATACAGAATACTCCCTTTGTCCTTTTTTATGTTTTAAGAAGAGTATTGACCTCCTCTGTTGTTTTGTATCAGTCTGGACTTGAAATTTGATTGCTTACACTTTATATTTTTCATATACACTTGTAATTGAAAAAGGCAAACTGCTGCACACTCTGCACTATCTGAGGCATACACCCTACCTGACGGGAACCAGAATATTTGCAACTATTATGAGGTGCTCAGTGAGGAGAATTTGCTATTACCAGACTAGAAGCAGTATCAGTTGTGCACAACTATGACCTTATCACAATAGCCATCAAATGCTGGTCAAGTATTTATGATATCTGCTTGATGATCTTTGAACTTTCACTGTACTATCAACATATCAATAAGCCTGCTGTGCTACACTATATCATATCTACCACTCATTCTCAGCCATAAACTTTTGTCAGTGACCTGCTGCCAAAATTCCACTGTAGCCAGTGATAGCAGGGGTCAGCGTGCAATTAACCCGGAACAGGCTAAATGACGTGCATATACATCATCCAGACTACCGTGATTACGCAGCACATTTACTGCAGGCAAAACGCAGTTAAAGCCTACCCCCAGGTTTCATTTTAA